>NC_092875.1:393481643-393781956 GCF_028372415.1 Notamacropus eugenii
TTTCTGGAGGCGACAATGTTTAAAGCTCTAAAGAATCATTGTTTTTGAATCAGAGAAGACACCAGACAATTAGAAAAAAAATCACAAATGAAAATGTCACACCCCATGCAGCCATACACCCCAGGAATCTTCTCATCTGCCTAGCCACTCATTTCCCTCTCCCCACTCAGAACACTGCCTGACTAACCCTCTAGAGACCATGCTGTGCACTGAACTATCTTGAATGATGGAGATGACTGGAGTGAATGAGTGGAAACCTACCTAACAATTATATTAAGCCAGCCCTAAGCCATACTTCACATGCCATCTAGCCATCCACACCAGGAGTCTTCCATCTTCCATCTTCCCTGCACCAGGTAAGTGAGAACTCCCCTACCCCTTACACTCTACCTCTTGTTCTGGGAACAGTAAGCAAATCAGCATTACCATGGCTTCTCCGAAAAGAGAGGCAATCTACCAAGGTCACCATTCCTGTGACTTGCCAAGTCAAAACTAAAATACCTAGCCACCATGTTGTCTTCATCATTAGAACATAAGTTCCTTGCAGACAAGGACTCTACCATTTTCACATTTGTGTTATCAGAGCCTCGCCCAGTATGTAGCATGTAGTAAGTGCTTTTCATTTATTCACTCATTTATACTTCAGTGAACCTGTGGTTCTTTCAATGTGAGTATTTCCTCCAATGATGAATCATAAACCACTTCTAGTTTCTCCTCCTGCTTTACTTACCATATTCTCTTAAAATCCTCCAAGTAAATCTACCTAACATTCTATGGATCTTCCTCTAGATCTTTTGGCATTCATGGGTACTAATGCAACATGCAGGCTTTCCACCTATTATCTCTTGCTCTTACTTTATGATGGTGATATTACTAATAAAAGGAGATTAATCAAGAGGTCTTCAATAGATAATGATTCATATCCCCACTTTCTCATCACTGAAAAAGTATCAGAATGATCTACTTGCATATATCAATGGTATTATTAATAAACATAGGAAGACAAAGGCAGATTGTTCGTCATTGTTATGCATCAGAATGTCATGCTTGGAGTCCGAATAAAGGAGTTATTCCCTATAGATACTAAGGTCCTCCAGATGTTCCTATTTACAGATGTTGCACTGATTACTTCAAGCTCCAGAATACTCTAGAGCCTTTTTCAATGAAATCCACAAGCAATCAAAAGGAAATCTGCCCAGTAATCTGCACCAAAGAAAACAAATGGATGAAGAATGTCCACTGTCGATGCAATGACTTATAAGATCTACAGACAGACAAAATGCTGAACCCAGAATGGAAGAGGAAGAAAAGAATAGGACTGGGTGCATTGGGGGAAATAATAACCTGTCAGTAATCTCTGCTTGTCTTCATCAAAAAACAAAGAAACAAAGACAACTTTTAATAATCATATTCTTCCAATGATGTTAGAAGGATGTGAATTTTGGAACTCAACAATCTGACAGTCTCTAAGAATTAGAGCTGCAGGTAGACTTAAACTCGGATTTTTCTTGACAGCACATCAAGCAAGGACACTGAAGGTAACAGAAGTCTGCACTCCAAATTCTGCATCTTAAGAATAGATTCGCTTTCACTTATGGCTTAAGATAGAGAGGTTCCAAACCTTTTTTCCTTTAAGTTCCAACTAAAATCCCATCTTTTACAGGGAGCCTTCCCTAACCCCTCTTAATTCTGCTCTCTGTTAATTATTTCCTATTTATCCTATTTATAGTTTGTTTGTATATTTTCTCCCCCATTAGGCTGTTAGCTTCCTTGAGGGCAGGAACTATCTCTTCTGCCTCTTTTTTGTATTTGTACAATATAACATATAGGAGGCACTTAATAACAGTTTATTAATTGATTTTCAATTCCCAAACTCATAGATTTTCAATAAATCTTGTGTCCCCTATTCAGTATGAAAGGAATCGCATTCTGAAATTTACCATACAAATGCACATAAAAATAAAATAATTAATTCAAAAGGATAAGTTATTTATCAAATATTCCCCATACTCTTCAAAAAGCTTCTGCTACCCTCTGGGAGTATATATACTCTTGACTTGAAACCCATAGCTTATACTGGTCCTTCATAGGTAGAAGCAAATCAGGTGGTGACACATTCATTAAGTTATTTTCTTTCTTTTTTTTTTTTTTTTTTTGCAGGTATAGGGCACTTTATTTTTTTTTTTATTTTGTAATGTTTAACAATCACTGCCATACAATTGTGATTTTATCCCCCCCACCTACCTCCCACTCCCCCCCTCCCTCCCCACGACTGCATACAATTCTGTATAGATTCTACATATACTTTCCTATTGAGTATATTTTCACTATAGTCATGCTATGTAGTCAGACTAATATAAATGAAAGAAATCGTATAACAAATCAGAACATGATACACAAACACATACACATACACAAACATGATCTGCTACAATATGTGAGTGACTTCTATATTTCTCTCTCTGAGTGTGGCAGGCATTTTGCCTTGAGATCCTCCATTGGGATTTTTTTTTTTTTTTGGTAAGAAGTTCTTGTGTTATTACAAAAATCTAAGTCTACCAGAAAAAACTCTCACACACTGTGGTTGTTGCTGTGCATAAAGTTCTCCTGGTTCTGCTCCTTTCACTCAGCATCAGGTCATATAAGTCCTTCCAGGCCTCTCTGAAGTCTTCTTGTTCATCATTTCTTATGGCACAATAGTACTCTATTACATTCATATACCATAATTTATTCAGCCATTCCCCAATTGATGGACATCCCCTTGACTTCCAGTTTTTGGCAACTACATAGAGTGCTGCTATAAATATTTTTGTACATGTGGGACCCTTTCCCATTTTTATGATCTCTTGGGGATATAGTCCTAGTAGCGATACTGCTGGGTCAAAGGTCATTAAGTTATTTTCATGATCAATAACAACATAGCTAAATTGACCAGTTCATGCCCTTTTTGTTTTAGTGACAGCCCCAATTATAGATATAGATATAGACAGATAGATAAAGATACATATTTTGACTAATGTGGCTGCTGGGGCCTTATAATAAAACCTTTGTCTGAAGTTTTTAAAAAAAATTCCCCTCCCCAAAAAGTTATTGTGGGTTGAAAGTTGATCCCAGATGGATACAAAAAGCTCATAGGATAAAATATAAATGTAGGGTCTTAATTATTTTTTAATTTGTGAGGAATGTGACTATATACTTCCCAAGCGAATATGTATATCTGAGTCTCTAATAAACTGGGACTTCCATTCTGAGTCAGGTGGTCTGATAATTGGGGTATGGGGGGAGGAGGCACTGTAAAGAGTTGAGAGCCTTTTCAGAAAAAATGGTGAAGCAATAGGGTGAGGGGTGTCTCTTTCCTTGAGCGTTTTAATACTAAGGCATCATAGAGGGCACCTCAGAGCAAAAAGTTACTAGCCCAGCCTGGCTGGTTAGTCCCAACTTTTATGACAGACCACTTCCCACACTCTCCTCACTCACAGTGGACCTGAGACAAACAGTGCTGATGTTTCTCCTTTGGCTATTACCCTGCTGGAGTGGGCCTATAGAGGGGGAGCTTACCTTTCCATTGGAAAAAAGAGGAAGTGATTACCAAACATATACTATCAATAATCTCCAGGCCTCTGTGAATAGAAACAAAGAGGCCAGATCTTTATACCCTTTAAAGTATTACAATGAAAGTTATTATTTATAATCTTAACTAGTCTCAATTGCCCTTTATCAGCTACCAAGTGTTGGGAAGAAAACTGCCAGCTGAAAGCACAATAGTAGAGAAGAAAGAACACTGACTTTAGGGTCAAAGGGCCTCAGCTCAAATCCCCATCTTGGGCAAGTTACTGTACTTTCCTGGGCTTCAGGTTCCTCATCTGGAAAATGAGGGAATTTGAATACATTGTCGCTGTGCTCCCTTTCTGCTACAGAGACCCTTTGATCAGGCTTTGTTGCTTCCCGTCACTTGAATTGAGCCTTCCTGCTTCCACATTTCCTTTCTGGCTCAGTCGCTGACAGTCTGCCTCATTCCATGAAAGCCTGGTCTTCCCCTAAGTGACTGTACTTCCACCTCCTTTTCCCCCAGAATTGGGAGAATGAGGATGTGGGGGCAAGCGTTGATGACATAAAGAGGCTGAAGAGAGGGAGTCGGTGTTAATAGGTGACAGAAAGCAGGCAGGACTCTTCAACCCCATGTTGATTCTGTGTTCTCTAGCCAAGAAAATTATCTTCAGTCAGAATAAAGATGGGCAATTCAGTGAAAGAAAAAAGGAAGTAAGGCTGAGAGCCCATAACTAGGACAAAGACTAGTCAAAGATTTCCTAAGGGCAGAATTCAGAGGGACATTGAGTTGGCAAGGCAGGTGAATGTCAGAACAGTGGTTTTGATCTGGAGCCAAAGGGGACAAGAAAGAGATACCACAGTCCTAAAGAGGCCAAAGGCAACAATTCAGCATGAGTAAACTAGCAAGAAAGACTTTTGTTTATAAGGGGGTAGGTCTATAGATTGAAAATGGGTCATAGGATTTTAGGGACAGAAGAATGGTTAAATACCATCTGGTCAAACCCCTTCATTTTAAAATGTCAACATGCAATAGTACATAGAGTTCTGGCATTGGAATCAGGAATCCCCAGACTCAAATGTCATCTCTGATAATAAGCAGTAAGTCACAACATCTGAGCCTCAGTATTCTCATCTCAGAAATGGAATTAATAAACCTATAGGGCTTCCCTAGGCCAGGTATTGTCTTAGATATGTATAGATAGAGTACTTTCCCATTGGTCCTTCTCCTAAGAGTCAGGGCCAAGATAAGGGTTAGGTTTAGAGCTAGGTCCTTTCCGTGAGGGGAACTGGAATGCTCCCCCAGTGTGTTGGTACACACAATACAACTTTGTGAAAGCTTATGTTGCTTATCATAGATGGAGAAACTAAGGTCATGATAGGTTGTGACTTGCCCAAAATTACATAGTATAAAAGCTACAGAATTAGGATCTGAACCCTGGTCTTCTGACTCCAGAAGGGACTGTTTAATACTATACATTTATAACTGGCTAATTGAACAATGAGGAGAATTTATATTCTACCTGCACTGTATATAGTTTAACAACAAAATGCTTTTATACATTCATAAGACTACTTGTGTATTTGAGTTCCCTGTAATGGTGTTTAGGATAGAGTCTAAATGAAGAAGAAAAAATGGAAAAGGCCAGGAAGCCAGGGGACAGTCTTCAAAGAAAGAGCACCCCACCATTTTACCCTCAGTGGTGGCAGCAAATAGTTCCCTAGAAACTAACAAAGGGACTGGGAAAACCTGGCTGGGAGATTGCTGTTTGGAGGCTGCCTTTGATGGGTCAAGGGTTTTGTCACTGAGGCTCTCTGACTAAAACTTGATAAGGAAACCCTTTTAACCCTACCAATTGCCAAATCCCTGAATAAACAAAAGGCATTGGACTAGTCTCTGGAATTCCTGTATTTTTAAAAGGAATCAAATTTATAGTTTTATTTTGTTTTCAAGTTCATGAATATAGGGTTACCATCCTTTCTATGTCAAACTGATATAGGGCTGATATTTGCCTCAATAGCCAGTCATCTGGTATCAGGTATTCTCAGGATCACAGATTTAGAGCTCTAAGGGATCTTAGAGGTTATCTAATCCTCTAGACTTCATTTTACAGAGAAGGAAACTGAGGGAGAGATTAAGTCACTTGTCCAAGGTCACACCAACAGTAAGTGACAAAGGAAGGATTCAAACACATCTGATGGTCCTCTATCTCCAAAATTCAGGGCTCCTGTCATTGTACCATAATAGGTCAATAAAGATTGACCTGTGGTAAGGTCTTTGTGCTCATGAGTAGGGTTTTAAAGGAGTTCTATTGCATTTGGGCCTTCAGAATTTTTCCCCTCCTGAACAAAAACATCCCCTTCCAATTATGACCATTGTATCCCCAAAGCACACTAGGCCAGACTTAGCCATTTTCATCGTGCTAGCAAGAAGCATTAATTTCCCTGGTACCAGAGGCATTTACCTTACTTCTCAACCTTGCTCATCCAATTGCATGAAAGAGTTAACCAATTTCTCATATTAAACCTCATATACCCATAGAGCATATGACAAGGGGAAGAGTTCGTTTTTTTAATGTCCCCCTTACTTCTAAATCCATTATCCATGATAATCCATTGTGTCCCATGGGTACTTAATCATCAAAGCAACCTTAAACCTCTTTTTGAAGATCAAATGTTTCTTTAATCCATTTACTTAGAGCATACAGAGTGATAGAAAATTAATCAGAGGCATAAGTTAGTCAGACACCAAGTTTTTCCTGATGCCTGTTAACACCTTTATATACATAATTACTTAAGCAGAATGTGGGTCTAAAATGTGGAACAAATCACCTTGGTCTGTTTCCTTTCCCTGGGCTGCCCACTGGGGTTCCACCATTATGTCTGGCTGGCCTACCTCACCAGACCAAAATTCTATCCCTAAATTATTTATACTAAGCAACTCTGAGAGTTAATAGGACTTTAAATTTCCTGCAGAGGGAATCATAATTCTCATCTTCCATTTTGTATCAAGTTAAATGAAAGTACTTAGGAAAAAAGTCATCCTAGGCCCCTGAAGACAGAAGGAAAAAAGAAAGCAGGAATTCTCACTAGGTATTAGTACAGGGTTCCAGGGTAAATGGATCCTGGCCCTTTGACCTGTTCTCAGCCCATGCCTGCAGCTACTGGGAACTGATGTGAAGAAACTGATGTGGTGAACCAGAAGGAACCACCAGCATGGCCCAGTAAAGTGATAGGGAGGAGAGAGATTTCATAACTACCAGAAAAATGATGTCTATTTCTCACTCTAGATTTTCATACTTAAAAGGATTTAAGTATAATGAATGCCATTTCTGCCCCCTCTTCAATAAGTGGAATTGAAATTTCCACATCAACTAGAAATGCTCAGTTGTTAATAGCCTTCCTCTGGAAAAATTCCCTTAACCATGGGAGCTTTAGTCACTCCATCATCATTTCTGCATAATTAAAATGCCACAATTTAAATTCAGAAGTAAAAACCTGCAGAAGTAGTCTACATTGACTGATCTGAGTCTATGCCAATATTCTTTAAGGCAAAACATCTTTCTAAGGAGCTGCATATTCATGCAGCATACTGGAGGACATGTTCTTGAATCTTTTGCAAATAAGAGGTCATTGGATAGATGGATAAAAAGATAGATAGATAGACAGACAGACAGACAGACAGAGATATATGTTCTCTAGTATTACAAAAGTTGTTAGGCCATCAAGGTGGGCATTGCTTTCAGAGGTACAGATTGTAATATATACCAGCCTACCAATCCTGTGTGACTTGTGTCCGTGGCCCTCCATAAGTTCACCATAGGGGTTCTATCCAATAGATTGGTAACCTCTTGTATAACAATATTATACTTAACATTAATATGGCACTTTAAAGTTTGCAAAGTATCTTACCTATATTATCTCATTCAGTTTTTACAACAACTTTATGAAACAGGCACTATTATTATCCCCATTTTACAAATGAGGATACATTTTACAACTGAGGCTGAAAGAGCTCAACCTGCTTGCCCAGAGTCACACAACTACTAAAAGCCTGAGGCAGTATTTGAGCCCAGGTCTTCCTAAATTGAAACTGTGGCCCAATAAAAAGAAGCCCTAACTACTCCCTCTCTGGTAGTAACAATGGATCTAATGATGAAAAAAAAAGGGCAAACCTCAGCCTCCTATCTCTTTAGAGAAAGAAGGAAAGAGAGATGATAAGATAGAAACAATGACAGAGTTAGAGATGGAGATGAGAGAGAGAGAGAGAAGGAGAGAGAGGGAGGGAGAGAGAGGGAGGGGAGAGAGAGAGAAAGAGAGAGAGAGAGGGAGGGAGAGAGAGGAAGGGAGAGAGAGAGGGAGGGAGGGAGAGAGAGAGAGAGGGAGAGAGAGATGGAGAGAGAGAGAGGGAAAGAGGGAGGGGGAGAGAGAGAGAAGGAGAGAGAGGGAGGGAGAGAGAGGGAGGGAGGGAGAGAGAGGGAGGGGGGAGAGAGAGAAAGAGAGAGGGAGAGAGAGAGGAAGGGAGAGAGAGAGAGGGAAAGAGGGAGGGGAGAGAGAGAGAAAGAGAGAGAGAGAGGGAGGGAGAGAGAGGAAGGGAGAGAGAGAGGGAGGGAGGGAGAGAGAGAGAGGGAGAGAGAGATGGAGAGAGAGGGAAAGAGGGAGGGGGAGGGAGGGAGAGAGAGAGAGAGGGAGAGATAGATGGAGAGAGAGAGAGGGAAAGAGGGAGGGGGAGAGAGAGAGAAGGAGAGAGAGGGAGGGAGAGAGAGAGGGAGAGAGAGGAAGGGAGAGAGAGAGGGAGGGAGGGAGAGAGAGAGAGAGAGAGGGAGAGAGAGATGGAGAGAGAGAGAGGGAAAGAGGGAGGGGGAGAGAGAGAGAAGGAGAGAGAGGGAGGGAGAGAGAGAGGGAGAGAGAGGAAGGGAGAGAGAGAGAGGGAAAGAGGGAGGGGAGAGAGAGAGAAGGAGAGAGAGGGAGGGGGGAGGGAGGGAGAGAGAAAAAGAGAGAGAGGGAGAAAGAGAAAGAGAGAGAGTGATCAAGTGATCCACCGTCCTCAGCCTCCCTGGCAGCAGGGATCACAGGTATTTGGAACTATGAAAGGCTTCTAAAGGATATTGATTGGTGGGAAAGAGTCCTTTTTTACAATAACCAATAACATCTTTAAGGAGAAAAGCATAAATACAAGCATGAATCAATGATCATACTAACACTCAGTCTTGGGTCAATAGTGTAAGTTACCACACACAGTATCACACTCACTTATTCCCAGGCTTTTTTTTTCATCAATGATATTCTACTTCTAAGTGAGGATATCTTCAGATTCAGCCACTGGAAAAAAAATGCCAAAAAAATGCTGGATAAAAAGAGGCAGCTGTTTACTGCCCGTATTAGTACCACTGCTGGCTGCTCTCTCTGTATTAGTCTAAACACCGTGGGGAAGTTTGTATGTCAGGGAGAGAATACTGCAACTTGTTCTTCCACAGAGGAGAAGGAAAGCTCTGGGAGATACTTGAGATGCTTGATTCTCTTTTCTGTATTTGAATAAATGAACAAAACCATTTATTAAGTGTCTACTATGGGCAAAACATTGTGCTAAGTGCTGATGGAAAGTCCCCATGGTTCTTAAGGTTGAGCAGTAAAGCAGATGGCAAAGCATATTCTTCAAGGTATTTATCAGGACCCTTCTTTCCCCTTCTGTTCCCTTCCCTTCCAGTTTTACTCAGGTTATTAGGAAGTTCTAATATATACATATATATATATATACACACACACACACACACACACATATATACATATATATGTATTTATATATTTATGTATGTATATACGTGTATATATATGTGTGTGTGTATATATATATGTATATATTTGCAGCTTCTGCCACTATGTTCTATAGAATCAAACAGAACAAACGTAATCCCTCTTTCCCATGGCAGCCCTTTAAGACTTGAAGACAATTATCATAACTTCTTATGGGGGGGTGGGAGGGGGGTTTAAATAGAAACATTGTTTAATATTTGGCAGTGATTTTGATTTGCTTTTATTTTAAAGGAATCTCTTCAGTCAAACCAATTAAACGTAATGAGTTTAGAAAAAATACATAGGGTCCCACCTCTTCTTGGGGTTGGTGATTAGGTCAGAGATTGTGTGTCTCCATTACAAAGCCCGTCTTTAGAAAATATATTCACAAATCTTTCATCTTACATTACAATGCCTAACTCAGACAATAACACCTTAATATTTTAAAATAAAGAATATGAACTTACTTAAATTATTTTAATATATATTTTATTTTCCCCAACTACATGTTAAAACTTTTTTTTTAACATTTGGGGTTTTTTAAGTTTTGAATTCCAAATTCTATTTCTCCTCTCCTCTCTCTCCTCCCCCCTCCTTGACATGGCAAATAATCAGATATAGATTTTACATGTGCAATCATGTAAAACATTTCCATATTAGTCATTTTGTGCAAGAAGATCTAAATAAAAGACAAATGAAAGAAAAGTGAAAATAGCATGCTTCAGTCTGTACTCAAACAATATCAATTATTTTTCCTCTGGAGGTGATAGCACGCTTCATCATTAGTCCTTTGGGATTGTTTTGGATCATTGTATTTCGGAGAATAAGGAAGTCATTCACAATTCTTCATCATGTAATATTGTTGTTACTGTGTACAACATTCTCCTGGTTCTGTTCGCTTCACTTTGCATTAGTTCATATAAGTCTTTCCAGGTTTTTCTGAAATCAACCTGCTCGTCATTTCTTATAGCACAATCATATACCACAGCTTGTTTAACCATTCCCCAACTGATGGGCATCACTTCAGTTTCCAATTCTGAGCCACCACAAAAATAGCTGCTATAAATACTTTTGTACAAAAAGGGTTTTTCCCCTTTTTTTGAGGTCTCTGGCATATAGACCTAGGAGTGGTATTGCTGGATCAAAGGGTATGCACAGTTTTATAGCCCTTTGGGCATAGTTCCAAATTGCTCTCCAGAATGGGTAGATGATCCATCATAGCTTCTTTAAACCTTCTCTTCTCGATGTTGAGCAATCCCAAATGTTTTAACTAATCCACAAATGGCATAGTCCTCCAGCCCAGCCTGATCACCCTCCTCTGCAGGCCTTCTTACTTGTGACATTTCCAAAAAATAAAGCCCCAAACACAGTTCTCCAACTGCAATCAGACAAGTCAGAGTATATTGGGACATGATAATTCTATTCATGCAAAATAATGTTGAATTATTTCTCCTGATTGCCACATCACACTATTGACTAATATAGAGCTTACTGGTATCTAAAACCCGTAATTCCTTTCACTTGAATTGAATTGTTTGAAGCATGTTTCCTGGAGTTAAGCAGTGGTGCATGAGTGTGGATTTATTATATTGGAATGATTTCCCCAAAAAAACCAAGAGGTTGAGCAAAAGGGATGGACTAGGAAAAGGGAGAAGGAAGAGGTAGAATGGGGAAATTTTCTCATGTAAAAGAAGTACACAAGGAGGAGCTTTTACCACAGAGGGGAAATTGGGGAGGGAGGCAGTCCTTGCCCCTTACTTTCATCAGAATCAAAGAGGGAAGAATACACACGTGCACACACACACACACACACACACACACACACACACTCAATTTTGTATGGAAGTGTAACTTACTCAGTTGGAAAATAAAAGGGTAGGGGATAAGAGATAGGAGATGATAAAAATTAAGGGAGGTAGTAGTTAGAAACAAACTTGGCAGAACAGTATAAAAACAGAGAGAGGAAGAAACAGAAGAAAATGGGATGGAGATAAATACACAGTAATCAGAATTATGAATGTGAATGGGATGTGCTGGCCCATAAAACAGAAGCAGACAGCAGAATGGATCAGAAACCAGAATCCAAAAATATGTTGTTTACAAGAGACACACTTGAAACAGAAAGACACATATGGAGTAAAAATAAGGGGTGAGAGCAGACTAATATGCTTCAGCTGAAGTACAAAAGGAAGGGGGTAGCAATCATGATCTTAAACAAAGCAAAAACAAAAAGCAGACCTAACTAAAAGAGATAATCGGGGAAACTACATTTTGCTAAAAGGTACTATAGACAATAAGATACAAATACTAACATCACGTTTCTCTGATAAAGGCCTCATTTCTCAAATATATTCTGAGTATAGAACAGAGAAAACAGGAGCCATTCCCCAACTGAAAAATGGTCAAAGGATAGAAATTGGCAGTTTTCAGGAGAAGAATTCAAAGCTATCTATCATGAAAAAATTCTCTAAACAACTATTGATTATGGCAATGAAAATTAAAACAACTCTGAGATACCACCTTACATGCATCAAAAATGAGAAATGCTGGAAATGATAAGGGAAAACAGATACACTAATGAACTGCTGGTGGAGTAGTGCACTGATCCAACTATTTTGGAGAACAATTTGGAACTATGCCCAAAGAGCTATAAAACTGTGCATATCCTTTGACCCAGAAATATCACTACTAGGTCTAAACCCAAAAGAAATTAAAGGAAAAGGAAAAAGACCTATATGTACAAAAATATTTATAGCACCTCTTTTTTATGGCAAAGAATTGGAAATTGAGGGGATGCTCATCAATTGGGGAATGGCTGAACAAGTTGTGCCATATGATTAGGATGGAGTACTATTGTGCTATAAGAAATGATGAGGGGGTGGTTTCAGAAAAACATGGCAAGAACAATATGAACTGATACAAAGTGAAATGAGAAGAAACAAGAGATCATTGTACATAGTAACAGCAAACAATACAATGGTCCAAGACGATTCCAAAGGACTCATGATGAAAGTATGCTGCCTCCAGAAAGAGAACTGATGATTGAATTCTGAATGCAAATTCAAGTATCATTTTCTCACATTTCTTTATTGTTCTTGGTTTTTTTTGAAACATAGATAATATAGAATTATGTCTTACATTTAAAAAAATTTGATTGATTCAGGGAAAATCTCTACAGGTCACTGAACCATTCCACCTTCTATTCATTCCTATTGACACTCAAATCCTCAGTTCTCTGTGGCTCTTGCTGGCAATTCTCCCTGTTTACTGCCATGGCAAACTGCCTGCTACAAGCTGTCACTGAGGGCTCCTAAGTGTGGCTTTTTATGGAAAATTTCCTGGCCTTTTCTCCTATTACCTGACACTCCTTTCCCAGGTGCATTGATCATCAATTAGCAGATACCTGTCAACACCCTAACGCAAACAGTGTATTATGTGTAATAGTTTCATTTTTAAAAATCACTACTTCCTCCCATTTTCTACCTCTTTCTCCTTTTTCTATTTTCTCACACTCTGGCTGCTGCTCTGTATGTCTTCACTACACTATTATCTTTGGATGGGAAACACCTTATCAATGCCTCCTCTTAAAACCTTACCCTACAAATGATCAACATCCAGATGTGGTCTGGCCAGTGCAGAATACAGAATACAGTAGGATTCTCTCATTCTAGATACTTCTTCTTTTAGGGCAACATAAGATCACACCAGCTTTTTTGCAACCTAAAATCCTTCTTCAACAAAATTTATTAGATGCCTAGTGTGTGTAGAGGCCAATACTAGCTACTGAGGCAGGTATATGATTTGGATATAACATGGTCCCTGATCTCATGGAATTTACAGTCTTGAAGTGAGTAAGAAGCAAAGATAACTCTACCACAAAATACTGCATCAGTCACAGAACCATAGAATCTCAGCTGCAAGGGACCTCAAAGGTCATCTATTACAACTAGCACACAAAGAGGAATCCCTTGTACAACAATATCCCTGATGAGTTGTTATCCAGTCTTCACCTGAAAATGTTCCATTCTCTGGGACTAAGTAGACTGCATAAACCCTCTTCCAAATGTGGTTGTTGCTGCAGTTCAGTCATTTCAGTTGTATCTGACTCTTTGGGACCCCATTTGGGGTTTTCTTGGCCAAGATACTGGAGTAAGCTTACCATTTCCTTCTCCAGTTCATCAAGTAAGGTTAAGTGACTTGCCCAGGGTCACAAAGCCAGTAAGTATCTGAAACCAGATTTGAACTCAGGAAAATGAGTCTTCCTGACTCTAGGTCTGGTGCTCTATCCACTGCTTCACCAAATGAGAACCCTGCAAATACATAAAGATAGCTAATATATACCCCCTCAAAGTCTTCTTTTCTTCTCCTAGCCAAACATCCCTTGTTCTTTCAACTGATATACATATGATATGATGTCTGATCTCACCAGCTTGATTATCCACCTTTGGTTTCTCTCCAGCTCACCAAATTTTATCCTAAATTATAGCTCTCAGATCAAAAGATAATACTCCAGAACAGAATATAAAGGGATCATCACTTCCTTTGTTTTATCTAATTTTTCTATTAATAGGCAGGAACTCTTTTGCTTCTTTTTCTTTCCCCATTGTTTAGCCCAGTACCTGGCACATAGAAGGCACTTAATAAATGGAAATTGATTGATTGTTGCCAAAGGTCTTAAATGCTTTTGTTTTTGTTTGGGGGGGCACTATTGTGCCACACTGCTGACTTATACTGAGTTTGTTATCTACTACACTAAAACTTCAAGATCATTGACACTCAACAGACACTTAATAAATGCTTGATGAATAAATGAATTAATCCTGTCTGGTGCATTTAATGGAAATGAAGGAGTAATGTTGTTAAGAATAATGACCTATCATTGCTAAATAATATCCCTCAAGGAATCATATCCTCCTATTATTAAAAACCACATTCAGGGCACAGGCTGATGTTTCATCCCTTGAATGGTAATGGGACCAGAATGATAGCCCACTAAAAAAAAAAAAAATGTTCTGGCTGAGCCATGAAAAAACACATCTTACTGCTGCAAACAGAAAGAAATCAATATAGTCTTCAAAGGATTAGGGTTGTGTGGTTAGAGAGTTAAAGTGGGTTGGGTGGATCAGGGGAGTTAAAGGAGTTGACCCAGGGCTTTAGAAGCATAAAATATCACAGCTGGAAAGTACTTAAGAGATTGAGTGTAGCCCCTGCCTCCTGTAGATGGCCCAGATAGATAATATGATTTAATGTGGTAACCCAAGGGAGACAGGACTAGAACCCAGTTCACCAGATTTCAAGTTCACCCTTCTTTCACAGAACCAGGCCTTGGACCCAGATCCTCTCACTCCTCATGTTTCTTCCAATTCTTCCATCATGCCCCACTCCTTCCACCAATAGGAGACCATAACTGAGCACTTTGTTTTTCTTGACAAAAAAATCAGGAAAACAAGCAATCAGTCCCTTCATCCATTCAAAAAGATGATTTGTCAGGTAAATCATTTGTAATTCACATTGTGCCCACTGTTTGCTTAATGATCAACTATGTATTTTCCTAAAAGTTTTGTCATCTTTCTCAATCAGGAACTGGTGTTCTTGTGTTTATTTCCAAGCCAGAGAGACTTTGCTCTCCCAACACATGGCAATGACATGCTTGACTACTCAAGGCTCTCATGCTTCAAAGGAACTATGCCCCCTCTCCAAGGAAAATTTGATACCTATTCACTCTTCTTTGCCCCCTCCCTTTTAATTAAAGGGAAATGTCTTGAAATTTCCTACACATAAATATCAAAGACTCTGATGATCTTTTAGGATTCTGTAATTTCAGGACTGGAAGATCTTAGAGATGATATAATCCAACCCCATCATTTTATAGGTGAGAATACCTGAAGGAGGCCAGAGGGAAAAAAGTGACATGTACAATCATCATGTTGACTAGCAGCCCCCATACCCATCATTCCCTGCCTCCTGACACCAAATGCAAGGCTCTTGCCACTACACAATGCTGTCTCTGTCCAGAGAGGGATGGGAACATGGGCAAAGAGTTAACAGATGTTTTTTAATCTCAAATAGGCAATATGTGTATAACGATCCAGACAACTGAGCAAGCATTGAACCGGAATGTATTTACACTGTGGAGATTAGAAAACATATCTTGCCTTGTACTGGAAGCAAGTCAGTGAGCATTACAAATTAATAAGTCCAGATGTGAAGAGGTCTCCACTACCAGTGGCCTGCTGCAGTCCACCCAGGTTCATGAGCTCAGGATCAGAACTTGGTGGAGAAAAATCCTTACTGGAGAATGATATGGGCATTATGCCAAGTTTAATGAATTCAACAAGCATTTATGGAGTAGAAACATAGTATCTTAGAGTAGAGGAATGGTATGGTAATGCAGAAGCATGAAGTAGGAAAAAGAACATTGAATTTTAAGTCAAAATACTGTAGAAATCTGATTTCAAGTCCTAACTCTTCCATTTTCCTGCTGTGTGATCTTGGACAGATCACTTTACCTCTGTGTAGCTCAGTTGCTTCATCTGTATTTTATATTCTTCATACTCAATATTTCATCTTCCATCTCTGTTTTTTTGCACAGGCTCTTTTTCATGCCTGATAGTCATTTCCTTCTCACTTGTTGCATTTCCCAGTTTTTTTCAAAGTTCAATTCAAATGTCTCCTCCTACATGAAGCCTTTCCTGATTCTCCCCACCTGCTCATTATCTAATATTTGATGTGTGTGTGTCTGTGTGTATTAATATATTGATATATGTCAATATTATTTTGCCAAAGAATGGGAGCTCCTTGATGGAATGGTTTCATTTTTTACTTTGTAGCCTCCGCACAGTTCTTGGCACATAGTCGACACTAGATGTTTGCAGATTGATTCTTTGTAAGATGGGTCTGACCTGCATGATCTCTAAGGTTCCTTTAGTTCTAATACCTACTATATGCCCAGTTCTGTGCTGGATACTCTGAGAAACAGAGAAAAAGTTAAAGACACTGACTGCTCTCCAGAAGCTTACAATCTTACTAGGAAGACAACATTCAAACGTAAAACAATCCTTGAACAGTAAAAAAAATCATCGGTACCAGGACCATCAGGAGTAGACCTTAGATACAGAACAAGGGACTGGGACCAGGAAAAGATTATGTAGGCTGGGCATAGTCAAAAATCAAACTGGCTGTCGGGAGACATCATAGAGAAGTGGAAAAGCCAGTGAATTTGGGGTCAGAAGGGACGTGAGCTGGGCTCAAATCCTAACTCTCTCAACTTATGACTTGTATGATTTTGTGCAGGTCACTTCACCAATCTTGGCTTCATTTTTCTCATCTTTAAAATAAGAGGTTTGGATTCAATCTAGCTCTAAATCTATGACCCTGCATGAGTCCAGAAATATATATAAGTTGAAGGTCAGAATAGAGCAATAAGTCAGAAAACTGGGCAGCAAGCATTAGACAAGAAATAATTGACTGATGGAGGTGTCAGTAAGCAGTGGGTCAGAAACCTATTAAGTAGACAGGAAGACACAAATACTAATGGGTAAGGCAAGAGGGCGGGTCAGATATCTGAACAGACAAGCAAATGCAGGCAGGAAAGCTGATGAGAAGCATCAGTACTACAACGACCTTGACAATAAAGGTCATTCATTGCCAGGGTCAACTAGGAAGTTAGTAAAATTCCCTTCAAGGCATAAATCCACACCTAAATGGAAATCCTGAAACTTGCAGGTAGAAGCAAGAGAGTAGAAGCATACCAGTGGATTAGAGAAAGATCAGTACAGGTGAAGGAGGGTGCTAAATAACAGTAAATGTCAAGTGCTGTCACCTACCAAGACTCTCCTGATCCTGGTAATTGTTAATGTTCTCTCCTACACTCCCAAATTACTTGGCATTTATTAAACTGTGTGTGTCTGAGCTCCCCCAAAGAACATAAGGTCCTTGAGGGCCTTATGCTTCATTTTCATCTTTGTACTCCTAGCTCCTAAACGCTTGGCACATAGTAGGTGCTTGTCAATAAGTCCTGTGAATTGAATTGAGTTAGCGTAGCACCGAGGAGTCAACTCTTCAATGATCCCTCCTGAGTAGGACACTCGTCTAGGGCTCATGAGTAGTAAGAGACAATAGCTAGATGATCATCTGATTTGTTTGCCTGAATTATCTTCAGATAATTAATCAATAAAAAACATTTATTAAATATCTTCTATGTGCCAGGCACTGTGCTAAGCAGTAGGGATACAAAAAGACGCAGAAGTCAGTCCCTGTCCTCAAGGAACTTAAAATCTTATGGGGGAGACAACATGCAAACAAACATATACAAATAAGATGTATATAGGATAAAAAAAGATATAATTAACAGATGGAAGGCACTAGAATTAAGAGAGGTTGAGAAATGCTTCCTGTAAAAGATGTACTATTAATTAGGACTTAAAGGAAGCCAGGGAAGTCAGGAGACAGAGATGAGGAAGTGGCCACTCCGGACACATTTAAAGGATCATCAACCAGCAAAGGCTCTACATTGGCCACTGAGGATGACAGGTTTATGACAAGCAGTGCCATCTAACATAGACTATCACGGTGTGATGAATCTTGGGTGAAAGGAGGAGCTGAGATGCCACCTTTGGAAACATAGGGAGGGAACTTAGGTTAGTTTTACTTGATCTCACCTACCTATAGATGTTGAGCTAAAAGGAACCAGAGAGTTCATCTAGTCTAACTTCTTCATTTTACAGATGAGGAAACTGAGGCCCAAAGAGGTTGAGTGCCTTACCTAAGACAGTTAATATTCATCTGAAGTGAGATTTGAACCTAGGCCCTCTGATTTCATAGTCAATACTCTTTTGCTGTTGCACCAATCTGCAAATCTGGCTTCAAATACTTCCAAGGGATGAGTCTGTGATGCTACTGAAATATGAAGCTCCTCAAAGCTTTATAATTAGATCGTTGCACATTTCAATCACCAAGAAGCATCCAGATGGGATCCAGGTCCAACTTTTCCTTCAATAAGAAAGACATAGCATCATTATGGAGAAAAAAGTCTTCTTTCAAGAATTATTCCTATTAAAAGGCTTCTTATGGTAAAGCAGAGATTTTGAGCTAGAAAAGACCCTGGAAATAACTTAGTCCAGTCTCCTTATTTTACAGATGAGGGACTCAGGACAGTTAGACCACGTGAACACAAGTTAGTCACGTAACTTCCTTGTGTCTCAATGTACATTATCTTTAAAATGGGAATAATGCCTGTTCTTTTTATCTCAGAGGATGCTTGATGATAAAAGAAAATAACATAAATGAAATACTTTGAAATCCATAAGTTATGAGATAAATGTCAGCTGTTATTTCTTTTAAGAAAGGAGAAAGGTAGTATAAAACAAATACTGGATGTGAAATTTCATGCAAGTTTCTCATATCTAACTGTCAGTTTCCTTATTTGTCAAATGAAGGTTTTGAACTAAGATCCCTACTTTAAAATCCTAGGATCCCAAAAGAAAAGAAAATATAGAGGGAACACAGATTCAGAGGATCAATGTTTTAGGCCTGGGAAGGCATTTAGAGGCTATCTATCTAATCTAGCTGCTGTATTTTACAAATGAGTAAACTGAAACCCAGAGACCTTAACATGACTTGCCCAAGGTCATACCAGTAGTAAGGGACCATTGTCCCTTATATTCTCCCTAAATTTTCTCTTCTCGAGATCATAGGATTTTGAACTAGAGTGGATCTTAGTCCAAATTCCTCATTTGATAAGGAGGATAACCAACTTTCATAAAGTCATACGGTCAAAATCAAATCTAGATTAAATTCAGTACTTGTTTTTTTTATTTAAACATCATTCTTTCTGTCCTTCCATCTTCTGATATTTGAAGTGCTGTCAGCTAAAATAGAGATATAAGATTTGATACCCAAGGGAAAGAAATAGGATCAATGGTAAAAATTTACCATGAGGCACATTGGTTGATACAACAGCAAAAACGTTTAATTGGATTCAGAAAGTCCTGGGTTCAAATCTTCCCTTGGATACTTACTAGATGAACTATCCTGGGCAAGTCATTTAACCTCTTTGCCCATTTATAAAATGAGAAGGTCAAATCTTATTAACAACTGTTGTTGGTTAATCATTTTTGAGTCATTTCTGACTCTTCATGACTCCTTTTGGGGTTTTCTTGACAAAGATTTGGAGTGGCCTGCCATTTCTTCTCAAGCTCATTTTATAGATGACTTGCCCAAGATTCACTCTGCTAGTAAGTATCTAAGGCCATATTTGAACTCAGGAAGATGATTCTATCAACTGGGCCACCCAGCTGCCCTACAACTACAAACAATTGGAACTGCACTAAAATGGAATGAGCTGCCTCATATGACAATGAGTTCACTTTCACAAGAGGAATTCAAGCAAAGGCTTAATAATATTTTTTGAGGTATTCTGGAAGGGAGGAATCTGTGCCTTAAGCATGACATATTTAGTGATCGCTAAAAGTTTTTTAAAGTCTAAGATGCCATGATTCCACAAAACTAAAACTCAAAGGGATTGCCCACAGTCACCCAGCTAATAACTAGGAAAGCCACGTCTCCTAGGACTCCTTGCCAAGTGCACATTCTATTCTACCAGACTTCTGCATCACAGCTTCAGGACCACTGTTCAGATGACATCATTGTCTATTTATGGACCCACAGTCAGAACAGTTATTAAAAGCCGAACTATCTCATGTAATATAAAATATCCCCCAAAGTCTTCTTTAATTACAAGTGACTCTGGACACATTGTTTATCACTTGTGGCATCTGACCACATCATTTGAGAGGATGTAACACAATCAATAAAAAACAATTTGTCAAATACATGAGATGAAGCTCATTTATAATTAATTATAAAAACCATCTAGTTACATGGGTGTGGGTAAGAATACTGAAACGTTCTGATGCTGAAAACTCTCTTTAAAACAGAAACGTTCATTTCCAAACCAACATATGAACCATTGGCCAACTGTCCCACCAGCCTGCCAAGGGGAAAGAATCTCATCCAAAGGAGGTCTGTAATGCCCACTTTTCTCTATAGATTTGACCCTTCAAGAATTAATTAGGAAAGAAAATAAGACATTCCTGTTTCTAGCCAATAATCCACATCTTACTCAGAGAACCAAGAGGACATCCTGTGTTGGACAAGATATATATATGGTGGTTTAACAGAAAGAAACATGTATCTCACAGAATCAGAGTACATAAATGGGTTGTGATCTGTACCAGTAGACAGAGTACCTATATTTAAGACAGAGATCCACTTCAGCACATTTTTAAGGGCACTGGAGAAAGTCTGCACTGAGAAAGTCTCAAGCTAAGGAGATAAATAGTTTCTGGATTTAAGGAAAAAAGAGAGATGGGAATTAGACTTTGAAGGATGAGCAGGACGGAGACAGTAGTTCATGAGGTAATAGCCAAATTGCACAGAAGTTAAGACAGACTCAGGTAAAATGGGATCCCACCAACACATACAGAAGTGACAACAAAATAAGCTAGCACATCAAGGAAGATGTTTGAATTTGACATTTTTTTTTATTCTGATCTTAAATATATCCCCCCAAATGATCATTTCCATGTACAAAGCAGGATGGAAGAAGAAACTGCCCTGATTACATGTTCTTCCAAATTTCCTTCTGTACTCTTCTATGAATTTTTAAAATTCTTCAACAATCCTCTTCGCTTTCTTTTTTCATGCCAGTCCCCCAGGCCAGCCTCTTGCTGCTTGTAGGAGACCCTTCTTCCCTGCAGGAGATCAGAAAACTGCCCTTCCATAGCCTGATGGTTTCCTGGCCTAGCCTCTTCCTGCCAGTAGGGGATCAGAGAGACATCACTGGGTTCATGTCAGTCCCCTAAGCTGAACCCTTCCTGATTGCAAGGTGCCCTTCTTGCCTGCAGGGACTGGAAAGTTCCATCACATGAAAGTCTCCTGACCTGGTGTTTTCCTGCTTTCAGGGGACCTTTCCTGCCTACAGGGGACACAAGTAGGTGGCACAGTGGATAGAGTACTGGACTACTGAAGTTAGGAAAAGACCTCGGTTAAAATCTTGCCTCAGATACTAACTTTGTGATCTTGGGCAAGTCATTTAACTTCTGTTTGCCTCAGTTTCCTCAATTGTAAAATGAAGATAAAAATAGTACTTACCTCCCTGGGTTGTTGTGAGGATCAAATGAGATAATGCTTGTAAAGTCTTTAGCACAGTGCCTAGGGGCTATGTAAATGCTAGATATTTACTATTATTGCTGTTTCTTCCTGCTCAGTTTTTTTTCCTGACTTGAATACAGGAATAAGATAAAAACACTACCCATAATCTGTCCCTATTGTTCCCCTCCCTTGAGCTGCCTAATACTGTGAGAGTAAACCACTCTAAAGGCCAACCCTTAATGTTGATGTTAATAACTGATGTTAATATCATTCCTAAACTCATTTCTCAATGATCAATAAATTCCCACTTTCTCCATCCTAACGATCTGAACCCCTGGCTGTCATTAGGCAAATCCTGTCTTCCATCCTCCACCATTCACTAGCTTATTCTCTTTCCCCTTAACCCAACCCTTCCATTACCCCACCCAGCTCCTCCCCTGCCCCAGCCTAATGTCATTCTCAAAATCAACCCACCCCTTCCATTATATTATGCTCCATGGAATATATGCTCTTTATGTAACAAATTTATTTTCATCTTAAACCTTTTCCCGCTCCCCCTTGATGACACAGACTCTCTGGCCGCCCTTTCCATCACTAGTTGCACTTTCACTCATTCCTCTCCTCTCCCCGTACTGGTTGAAGAGGGAGAGGTAAGAGCATTTCCTGTTCCTCCCTGTCATTTCTCACTTCCAGGCTCTATTACCATCACTCTTTTCCTTTGAGGTTCACTCAATCTTCATATCTACAACCCAAACAAAATTGTGGTACCTGTTGTCTACCTACCTCCAAGACACTCCCCTTCCTTCTTCTACGAATTCACTGCCAGGCTCATTGCCTTTCCCTCTCCTCCCTAATTACTGCTTTCTGACAAGAGGCCTTCAGCGCACATACTGATTCTTCTGCAAGCACCTTTACTTCTAAGTTCCTCTCCTTGCTTACTTCCCATGATCTATTCCTTCACCCCACGACAAACACACTCTTGATCTTGCCATAACTCATAAATGTTCCACTTTCAAATTAAAGAATTCTGAAATTCCCTTATCTAATCACAAATTGTTGCCCTCCCTTTGCTTTGTAGTACAAAAATCTATTCACCCTCCTCATGATGTCCAGTCCTTCATCCCTTTAGTTCTTTCTCCCGGGCTGTTAGATCTGTATTGTTGTACTTTCTTCCTTTGTCCATCTTGACTGGTTGGGGAGCTGATACAACTCTATAGCCTCCTCTTGAATCCCTTGCTCCCTTATCCTATAGCCAATTTTGCTCTGCCATGCCTCAGCTCTCTATTACTGACATCTACTGCTTTCATTTCTACTTATGAGCTGCCAAAAAAAAAAAAAGAAAGCTAGAGAAAATTGCAAAACTACACTGACTGGCTTTACTCCAAATTTATGTTATATAATCTCAAATAGGCCCTCACTGCAGCAAGACAATTATTTTATGTCTTCCTAATTGATTTAATATCTCACTCACCACAGCAGCTTGTCCAAACATTTTCATCCCTCTTCAAAATCACAGCACTCCCCCTCTTCTATCCTCTCAGGTGATGACCCTGATTCATATTTCACTGAAAAAAAAATTTAGATTATTCAACAAGAGCTTCTTCTTCTACCCTCCTCCTCAACTCACACCATCCAGATGCCTTCTGCCACTATCTCTACTACCACCTCTATCTCACATAATAAGGTATGGCTTCTTTTTGCCAAGGCAAACCCTTCTACCTGGACAAGTGATCTCATTTCATCCTGTCTTTTCCAGTAGACTGTCCCCTCTGTCATCCCCACTTTCTTATTTATCCCCAATCTGTCTTTGTCTACAGGCTGCTTCTCTACAGAACTCTGATTGGTTAATAATTAATGAGAGAATGAATACATAATGAGAGGTAGACCTGGTTCTAATAAGGTACTGGGGGGACTTGATTATGTCACTCTTTCTCCCAGACCACCTCCACCCTTGGGCAATCTAGACAAAGGATTTCACACACATACACACACACACACACACACACACACACACACACACACATATACAGACACGCATGCACCTGAATAAAGCACAATGGGCTTCTCCACTCCGGTGGGGACTGGGAAAGACTGAGGAAAAAATTAATCTAATCTCACTACCATCAACGTCTTTCACCTGCTGGCTGAATAACCTAAAAGGGGCTGATTTCTGAACGAAGAAATAGAAAGGGGGAAAACCCACGTCCTAATTCAATAATTGGTTATTTACATGAGAGAAATAATCATTTCTCTTGCATATATTAGAAAGGACAATGATAAGACTAAGAGAATCCACAAGAGGGCAATTAGGATGGTGAGGGGGCTTGGATTCAGGCCATATGAGGTTGATTTGAAGGAACTGGGTATGTTTTCACTTATAAAAGACAAAACCCAGGAGACACATGATGGCTGCCTTCAAGCATTTGGTGAGCTGTCTTGCGGAAGAGTAATTAGATTTGTTCTCTTTGGCCCAAGAAAGCAGAACCAGGAGCAGAGAGTGAAAGCTGCAAAGAAGAAAATGTATCCTTCCAAACAATTCCAGCTATTCAAAAGTAGAATGGGCTGTCTCTAGAAACGGTAGGTATTCCATTACTGGAGGTCTTCAAGCAGAGGCAGTATGACCAGATTCCTTTTGGACATAGGTTAGATAAGATGATCACCAAGACCTCTTTCAATTCTTCTATGAAGATGGAGGAAGTGTGGCTAGAGATATTTATGTAAAAAAAAAAAAACCTGAGGATTTTAATGGATTATAAACTCACTGAATTAAGATGGCAACCAAAATAGCTAATGCTAACCTTGGCTACATGGAGCCAGGCTACAGGCTAACCTAGGCTACACGGAGAAGTATAGTATCTAGAATGATGGAGGTAATAGTTCTTCTCCACTCAAAACTCACTTGGAGTACTGCTTTCAGATCTAGACACATCATTTTAGAAAGAATATAAACAAGATAGATATCCAGAAGAGAGCAACCAGTATGACAAGATGAACTGATGGAACTAGGGATGTTCAGAGTAAAGAAGAAATTATTTGGAAGTAGGGTAGGAGGATGGGGGACGAAAAACATCTGTCTTCAAGTATTTAAAGGACAATCACATGGAAAAGCCTTGTTCTTCTTAGACTTGTTGGCCACAGATGAGAGAACTAGGAAAAGCATGGAATTTGAAGAGAAATAGACTTAAGACTCAAAGTAAGGAAAATCTTTATATCAATTAATCAAAAAACTGCCTCAGGAAGTAATGGGTTCTAGTCATTGGAGGGGGAAAGATTATTCAAGTAAAGACTAAATTTTTTTGAGTATGACATGAGATTCTTGTTACAGTGTGGGCTATAGAAGATGTCCTCTAAGGTCCCTTCCAGCAAAGGTAGACTGTGATTCTGTGAAGCTAAATCCCTTAAAAGATGGGAAGCAATGGCCTCTAAGGCACAGGTCAGATTTAAAGAGATAGGACACCCCTTCCTATAAGACTGGAAAGAAGGAAACAATGAGAGAGGAGGAATAGGAAGAGGAAAGAGAGAGGGGAGTGGGGGTGGGGGTACACTTATGGATCAGTCCATTTTGTCTGTTTTCTTTCTTCCTGCTCCTAGATCACAAGAGATTGCAAGAGGAAAACCAGACCATGAAGGCTCTACATACAAATTCATTCTATCCAACTTCAATAATGCCCTCTAACAAACTTCAATCTATGCCTTAAAATTCATCCCTTTCCAGCTTCTAAGGGAATTTGGCTTCACAGAATCACAGACTACCTGAGCTAGAAGGGATCTCAAAGGATATCTCATACAAGAAAAAAAGAGAGAGACAGAGACAGAAAAGGTGGGAATATTGAAGTGGAGATAAGGGAAAATGAAGGACCTCAGGCTACTTGCTCTTGATTTTCTCAGTAAAAAAGAAGGTGAGATTATATATTAAGAGTGACAGCCAGGAGGTCAATGGATTTTGGGCTTACAGAGAACAGAGAATGCTTTTAATAGATATGGAATAAGACATAAGCAAACAATTGAGGATTACTGGACAGGAGAAAAAGCCTAGTTGCAGCTGGATAGAATGAATTTGTATGTGGTTCTGGGCTTTCCTGTGGTAGCCTCCTGTGATCTAGGAGCAGGAAATGAGAAAAGACAAGGTAGAGTGACCCATGATCATGGATTAGGGTATTAGTGATACACAGTAGATACAATCCTGGCAAGCTCACCTCATAGACCAAATCTATAATCCTTTCTTCAACAGAACCAAAGATTCCTTACTAGCTTTGCCCACCTCTTACCCATCCTCCACCTTAGAGATACCTCTATCCTGGGGCACTTCTGATTAGGGAGTCCCTAGCCCAATCCTCCATCAATGAGAATCTCCAGTCATGCTCACCTCACTCTCATCTCAACTCATTGTCTGGATTCCCCCACTTTTCCTGTAATAACTGGCCCCAACTGTATCTTCTCCTTCCCTTCCTTTCCTTTGCATGTTATCTTTCACTATTCGAATATAAGCCCCTAGAGGGTAGGAACTTTCTTGTCTGCTTGTATTTGTATCCCCAGCCTTGGCAGATAGTTTGTTTTTGTTATTGTTGTCATTGTCGACAACAGCTAACATTTATATGATGTTTTAAGGTTTGTAAATACAAATATTGTATTATTTAATCCTCACAACAACTGTGAGAGATAGGTGCTGTGTATAAGAAACTGAAGCAAACAGAGGGACTTTCCTAGAATCACATAGCTAGTAAGTGACTGAGGCTAAATTTGAACTCACATCTTCCTGACTTCAGGTCCAGCACTCTATCCACTGTACTACCTAATAAATACATTATCTATGTATCTAAGATCATGGCTTTTTACAAGAGAATAAAGTACGGAATCTCCCTCATATCTACTCCAAATGATAGTGACCAGAAGGACGGTTCACTCCATTTCTCTATTTATATGTTATTAAGAGAGTTCCCTTTTTTACTATCATTACCATATTATCAAATATCTAATCTCATCCCTTCATGAAACTTTCAATTGAAAATACAACCCAACGCTTTTCTATTCAAGTTCAGAAGACAGAAAAGCTAGAAGAAAAAAAAACTAGCTGATTTTTCAAAAAGTTAGTCTAGCTTAGCTATCTTTTATTGTCAGATACGAAACACTAGTTTTATCACCTCTCAGTAACTTTTTTCCTCACTACAGTAAGAAGCTATGAATCAAGTCTCTATTATGACCAACTTTTCAGAATACTTTGAGAATGATTTGTTCAACAAGGGGAAACAAAGCACATCAGCTTTTTTTTTTTAATGTAATCTTACACTTAAAATAGAAATATTCTCTGGTGTCCATGAGGAAGGAAATAAACAAGCATTTATTAAGCACCTACTATGTGCCAGATGCTGTGAGAAGCACTTTGCAAATATGCTCATTTGATCCCCACCTGAGAGGTAGGTGCTATTATTATACCCATTTTACAGTTCAGGAAACTAAGGCAGACAAAGGTTAAGTGACTTGCTCAGGGCATACAGCTAGTAAGTGTCTGAGGTCAAATTTGAATTCAAGTGTTCCTCACTCCAGACCCATCACGCTATATGATACTGCCCTCTGGGTTACTTCACTACCTCTAGAAGTAGGAAAAAACTTTCCTCCTTGGTCATTCCTATTAAAAAAATAATAACGTTTCTGAGACTCCTAGAGTCAGAGGGTTATACTGTGACCAACATCTGAACAGGTGAATAACACAAAGTTAGTTCTAGTTACATTAATTCATTAAACATTTAAATGTTCCTGTTATAAGTAAGGCTAGGAGCTGGGGAAATCTAGGAGTGAGGTAGTAATGGTGATTACGCAGCTATGCAGACAAATTTCTTTGATTTGTTCTGGCTTCCAGCTTCAAGAGAGAAGACACTGGGCAAGGCCACTCTCTTCAGGTAGCTGAAAGGAGACAAGAGTCTGGGAAGAAACTAACACTTAGAACTTTAATCATGTCCTTATTCCCAGCTTTGTTACACTAGAGACTTTGGGGAATTTTCCCCTTTGGATGAGATCTGGGACTTTATCTCTTGTTTGAACTGAGTTAGCTCACTCCCAAAGGGAGAGCTCCTTGACTCTGTATAGTGTGGTATATATCCTGCGTATATTTTCTCTGATTTGTGTTTTGCTATTTACTTGGACAAATGGGTTTCTTTGCTAGATATATATATTTTGACACACACGGATACATATGTATACACACATATATATTAAGAGAAGTTATTAGAAGATCAAATGAGGGAGGGATTCCCCTTAGTTGAGAGAATCAATAAAAAACATTCTTCTTTGAAGAATGGGTGAGGTATCTATAGGTCTTACGCATAAGGAACAGTGTAAACAAAGGCAACAAGTGACCGTTTTCAAATAGTGTTCAGGAGATGGAGAATATTCTGGTTTGGTAAGACAGTGAGGTATTTGACAGGGAACAGAGGTAGAAAGGGTAGATAGGGAGAATGAAGCCAGATTGTGGAGGACCTTGAATACCAACACATACGGTTTATAAGATCATAGACTTAGAGCATGAAGAGACCTCAGAAGCCATCTGGTTAAAGATGAAAAGACTGAGGCCCAAGGACTTGAACAGGGTTTGCACAGGTAATAAGCAATGGCAGGCAGTGGGGAAGCCAGCAATGTTTCTGGGCAGAGGACTGACATGATGAGGCTTGTTCAGTGGGAACATGGATGTGGTAGCCAGGTGTGAAATTATTTGGAAGGAGGAGACTTGAACCCGGAAGACTTGAGTACATAAGAAAATGAGCTATGACACACTAGGTCAGGCCTATGGCCTACCCAGCCCAATGCTGACGCTAAGGTTAACCTCTAGCAAATAAAATTCTCAACTTGTCAAGGCCAATGTATTTAGTGCAAGCTTTCCTGACATGCCCAACTGCCAGGGAGGGAATTTCTAATAATCACTGCAAACTTCAAAAGTCATGGACCAGAAACTTTCTAAAAATAAGGAACAATGATGAATTTAAGCTTAATAGTTGTTTCCCCTGACACCAAAATATAACAGTGAAGGACTTCTTTATCTCAAAGCAAACCAAATAAACATAGGCCCATCTATAAATGTCTATATTCCTAGCTCCTGCAAAACTAGCTAAAACTCAGACAAAGTCATGTGAAAGTGACTTTCTCATCAAAAGTTCTGATAAGGGCAGTTTCCAAAGCTCTGGAGGACTCAAACAATGTACAGAAACTGAATCCCTTATCTTAGCCAGTCACCTTACTGGGAATGAGATGTCCTTATGTGACTACCAGTTAAGAAGCATACCTTCTGCAGTTCATCATCTGCTGCTACATAGAGTGGTAGAAAGAGTAATGATTGGGATCACAAGACCTGGGTTCAAATCCTACAGATTCAGAGACTTACACACAATCTGTATAATCCTGAACAAGTCACTTAACCTTGATGGCCCCAACTAAGGTGACAACATTGAGCTAAATGATAACAAAAATCCCTTTCAACTCTATATCCTATGATATAATACTAGGAAAAGGCATACAGTACCCTTCAAGAACTTAGCAAAATTAGTCAGTCAACAAATATGTATTAAATAGATATTATGTACCTGACATTAGCAGCACTCCAATTAGTTACCTAAGGATTGGCTGAGTACTCAGGTGATTTTCCCCATGTAACTGGATGTCCCAAATATATAACATACTATAAAACTATAATTTTGAGTGGCTTAGGGAGGTTATCAAGTACAATAGTATTATGATTAAGACCTTATTTCAGGATCACATAACTTTAGGTCATCTAATCCAAAGCATACTTTAAAAGGAAGACCCTCTGAACATCCCAGGTAAGCCCTAAGATCACAAGACCATAGATTTATGTTTGGAGGAAACTTCAGAGCCTATCTAATCCAAACCCTCATTTTACAGAAGAATTGAGCCTGAGGATCAAAGAGCTCAAGAGATTTGTCTAAGGTCATACAGGCAACTAGCCCTCACTTGAAGACCTCCAGTGAAGGGAAAGCTATTAACCCCCAAACTCTAATTGTCATGAATTTTTTCCTCACATCAAGTCTAATTTTGTCTCTGTAACTTGTATCCATTACTCCTTATTCTGCCCTTTGAGTCACTTGGTCTTTCTCACCATAATCCTCCTCAGTTCCAGGCTTCAGAGAAGGCATCAGTCACTTCATGCCAACTCCCTGATCTTGGTTCTACGTTTATGAGCAAAGTTGGCTGGCTTGCCTAATAGGCCCACCGGGCTTCTCTTCTGCCAGGTAGCCAACAAAGTGCAGCAAATAACAGTTGTGGATTTCCCAGTTCCCACAATGTGATTTCATCCTTCTGCTCTCCAAATGCTTTTCCTGAAACAATTAGATCTCCTCATTTATTCATCAATAGTATTCATCGATAGTTAAAATTTTGTTCTAGATGTAAGTGGAAAACACCAACAAATAAACAAGGAACATTTGAAAAGTAGATCAAAGCAATTTAATGAAAAGAGGCACATTCCTTCTCCTTTCTTTAGCAAGGGGTACTCCTTGTACTTGATTAGATGTGGCCTTAGGTAGTCACAATGGACAAAATGAGGTTAGAAACCCAAGTGTCCTCCAAGACATCCTAGCTAGCACCAGAGTCCTAAGAAAAACATAATCCTGGGTGTTTTCAACATTAACAACCTGGAATTATCATAAAGAACCATAGCAACAACAGGCAATTAATTCCCAATTATTCCTATTACCATAGAAACTGGACCAAAATACCAGAAATTACCTATAATTTCTCACTCTCAACATTCAAACCTGCTCTGTAATTTCCATGATAATTACCTACTGGTAATACTGTAAAGTTCTCCATTAAAACTTGAGTGAACTTTGTCATAGCAAGACAAAAACATAATTTGAAAAAGCCCTCTGAATACCTCTCTATCTGCTTGTACTGCCCTAGCTTGCTCTTGAAAACCCCATCCAGGGGAATTAAATGCCTTCATTGTGCTAAAGATTACGTTGAGGAAAAGAAAGGTAGTGATTGCAACATGCACCCAAAAGGAGCTAAGCCTGTGGCCTCTGAAGACAAATCTTGCATTGTTTACAAAACGAGGTTCAGCAGAACTGTCTGCACACAGGGCTGCTGTAGTTCTCAGTTCAAGGGCACAATTATCCCATAACACAGTGATCCATCAGGCCTTAATAATTTGACACTGGCTTATAGAACTGAAGAAAGTATACCCCTCAGGATTTGTCCTTTCCTCAAGCCCCATCATTCTTTACCTCAAGGGTTTGCAGTTTTCCCAGCTTCTGCTACAGGAAGGATTATGGATTGTTCTTCCTTTGGTGAAAACATTCATCAGCACTCCCTCAGCTCTCTATCTCAAATCAAGAAAAGGAGTATTTTCCTTCCTGAAATGGGCAAGACTAGGTGGGCCCAGAAATGCTGGGTAAAGGCCAGGGAATCGAGAATCTGGGCTGTCATCACCATTGCTACCACAAGCTTTCTCAAAGTGCATTCCTTAAACACCCATCTAGGCTAAGGAAGTGCAGAAACTGGGTGTGGAATCCCACTGGGGAGAAATATCCTTAAAGGGAGGCTCTTGGCAGGCAGATACGGATGCGCATCATCTGTCTTGTGTTGTACTCTTGTGTGCAACTTTGTACTCTTTTGGCATGTTTTTTCAGAATCTGCTAGAATGTAAGCAGAATTTTGTCCTAGGAAGTCCTTAATCAAGGTTTCATAGGGGAATCTAATATTAGGCATGGATACATGATACAGCTAGGTCCCAATGAATCCCATGAAGTAGTTGTATTATTTGAATTCATACTATTTAAAATTATAATTTATGTAAAATGTGGTCATTGGTTCCACCACAATGGAAATATGTAGTGCAAATTCAAATAATGCAACTTTTTTATGGGATTTATTATTCATACTAATAAGGACCTAGCTGTATTGAATAAGACTAGGATATCTTCTAAAAGCACACAGAATGAATACATCAATGTAGTGAGACTCTAGACTCCGTCTCCTAACCCCCATGCACACCAGCAAGTCAGGTTCCCAGAGAAAGGTTCACTAGGTTCCCCCCATCAGGGTTCTAGAAGTACCCTTGAGGGGATGTTATTGCTAACACCACTGACTCAAGCTCCCATTCTAATGTATTCTATCTAATATCAATCATCATTATTGACCCAATATGATTGACTCAGAAGCAATCATGGTTAAATGACTTGCCCAGGGTCACATAGCTAATAAGTGCCTGAGGCCAGATTTGAACTCAAGTCGTCCTGACTCCAGAGCCAGTGCTCTATCCACTATGCCATCCAGCTGCCCTGGTAAAAATAGCTTTTGAAAAGGATATTTACTGAGAAGACACATCAAGATCAAAAGTATCAATATTCTCCTCCCACCCACCAATACCTACAGACTCACTATTCCCTTTATCACCTTGGTCCCTAGGAAAGTAGGCTTAAATGTAAGTAATTTATACAATGCATTTGCCCCACCAAGTTCACATCTGAAATTTAGTAGCCCATGAACAAGTCCTTTCCTCTAGGGTCTGGCCTCTCTTGGCAGGGTCATTCCACTGCTGGGCTTGGTCCTCGTCACTCCTTGGGTTTGTGCTGTAAGACAAACTGACCTGGATTCTGGTAGCTCATTCTCCTGAACTTTCAGAGCTAAGAAGACCCTAACCTTAATTGCCAAAGCTAATGGCCTTTCTCTGGAGCTCATTCTTCTTCACCTCATTACAGTCTCTGACATTGCTGATCACCTATTCTTGATACTCTCTACTGCTCTCTCCTGATTCTCCTCCCACTTATCTGACCATTCCTCAGTCTCCTTTGCCAAATCATTATGCAAGTTCCACCCAGTATCATGAGTGTCTCCCATTCTCTTCTTTCTCTATACTAAGTTGCTTGGTGATGTCATCAGCTCCTACAGATTCAATGTACATTTCCAAGAAGATGATTCCCAGATGTCCTTATCCTTATTATTTAATGATTTTTAAATTATAACCACTCTTCTGACTTCCAATCTTGCATCTTCAACTGTCTTTTGTATATTTTGAACTGGATATCCCATAGATATTTTAAACTCGCCATGTCCAAAACTCAACTCATTATCTTTTCCCCAAAAACATCTCCTATTTTTTACCTTCCCTATTACTGTCAAGGGGGACAAGCATCTTCCTAATTATGCTGGCTTGCCATCTAGGTGTCATCTTTGATTCCTCACTCTATCTCATCCCCTTTATCCAATAAGTTGCAAGTTCTATCATTTTTACCTTTATAACATCTTGTGTACACAGCTCCTTCTCTCCTCAGACATTACCACCACCTTGGTGCAGGCCCTCATGCATGGACTATTGCAATAGCCTTCTGGTTGGCCTCCTTGCCTCAAGTCTCTCCCCACTCTAGTCCATCCTCCACTTAGCTATCAAATTATTCTTCCTAAAGCACAGATCTGGTCATGTCACTCCCCCACCTATTCAATAAACTCCAGTGGCTCCCTATTAGCTTTAGAGTTAAATAGAAAATTCTCTGTTTAACTTTTAAAGCCTCTCATAACCTAACCACTTCCTACTTTTCCAGAGTTCTTACACCTTACTTCCCATCATATACTCTGTGATTCAGAGAAACTGCCCTCCTTGCTGTTCCTTGAACTCAGTGCTCCATCTTCCAAACCTGTACATTTTTACTGTCTGTCTCCCATGCCTGGAATTCTCTCCCTACTCACCTTTACCTCCTGGCTTCCTTCAAGTCTCAGAAAACTTACCTTCTACAGAGTCCTTCTCTGTCCCCCTTAATGAAAATGGCCTTCCCTCTGTGATTATCTTCAATTTACTCTGAATATTCTTATTTGTATTTGTAGATAGTTGTTTTTATGTTGTGTCTCCCATTAAGATTCAGGCTCTTTAAGGGCAGAGGCTGTTTTGCTCTTTCTTTGTATTTCTAGACCTTGTGCCTGGCACAAGAGAACTTAATAATGTTTGTTGACTGACTGACTTCACCCAAGAGCAAAAAATAATAGATACCACAGACACAGAAGCAACAGAAGGATCATGAACTCATGGCCATGGGTGGTCTACATGGGGAAATAAAGTCCCAAGGACTCTCCCCACCCAGACATTTACAGCAGCCCTTTCCTCTTCATTCAAACACACTCAGGCAGAAAAGAGAAAATGTCTTGGCCAGTTAGTGTATTTTGAATACATTCTCCATTCTGGTTCAGTGGTCAATTGAAAGGCACCTCTTCTGCATGTGGAAGCAGGCTGGAAAAATACCTTCCATGTTCTGAAGTCCACATGAGGATTGCATCAGCCAAATATACTGGGTGTGCTCATAAAGACTGGCCTCACTGGGCTGTCTCAGGCCCCTGTTACATCTATAACATTGTCATAACAAATAAAATAGAAAATCGCCATGTAAAAGTCAAGTATTTGGTGAATTGATACCATATTTAACTGAAGTTAGTTAAATAATGTATTTAGAACTGTACTCTTTTGTTTATAATACTATTAAAAGGAAATGGAGGGTCAAGGAAGCCTGTCATGGCTACTAAAAAGTAGAAGTTTTGCAAGTGAGTATTTTTTCTTCTAAGGCAATCAAAGTTGGATGATTAGTTGAATTTATTCTGCTTTTCAGATCTTTGGATCCTGGAAATGGAAAGATGGAAATATTCAGGGCATGGAGGTAAGTGCTATACCATGAGTGAGCGCAGAGCTTTCAGATAACTCAGACTATCCATCTTCCCAAGGGTGGTTGTGTTCTGAAGTGTGGCATGAAAATTACTGATGTACAGAGGTCATTTGGTACTTGAGGCAGCAAAGTTATTTATTCAAGGACTTCAGAAAAATAAATCGGTATCCACAAAATTGTTTTTACCAAGTGAGTTCTGCTAAAAGGCAGTTTTCTTTCTGTGGTATAGACTGAGAAGCTAAGGCTCAGGATAATATTAACTGTATCAAGAGAGAAACAAAAACACTCTCCCATTTCGAATAGAAGGACTTTCTAAAAGTTCCACAACCAGACCCACTACCAAGAAAATCACCCAGGCTTACCTTCCCAGACTCACACTGGTCCTATCCTTTGTCCCTAGCTCTTTCTTTCTATCCTTAGATCACACACCCCAAAATGTTGTAGTGGGGGCCTGGGAGGGAGGTAGACACCAAGCATCTGACTGTTCCGCTCACGCCCAGGAAGCAAGCTTTCTCTCCCCTTATGACCCTGAACGGGGCTTTCTCCATGGGAGGGTTGCTGCTATCTACTCTATACCTGCAGGGATGGAGAATTGGTCTCATTTGCTGGAGTTTTATATAAAAGCTGAGGTGTCAAACGATGCACTGGAAAGCACAACATTTTTATGAATAAGAATTTGCTAATTTGGAGTCACTGGGAATGAAAAGCAATCTACTGTGCCTATTGATGCCTGCAGTATAACAGCTGGACTCCTGGGAAGCGAAATGAAAAACAACTTGAAACTCTGTCATTTGGCCACAAAGACAACTGCTCTCCAGCTTCGCTGGTCTCACTGGTATTCTTTTTTTCTCCAGTTAGTTTCTTGCCCATATAGATGCTTATAAATTAAAAACAGACAATTCACTGGACTATGTAGATACTCCCTTCCAAAGGCAAAAGGAGGACACATGTTTTGCATTCGGCTGTGAGCAAAGAGAGCAGCACTTACTTCTAGTGAACAGCTCAAAAGAATAATGTCTAGTCATCCTTCCCTCATCATCCATCATCTAGATGTCTTCATAATCAACAATGATTTTGTACACAGTCTCCTCAGGGTCAGGATTGGCTTTTCTAGCTGTTTCTATCCTTTAGGAGTGACATGAAAGGGAACATGTCAAGGAAGCTTTGTGGTGGGAGTGGAGAACTAGAGACTGGTGCCATAACAGGAACAATAACTGTGACCTTGTGCACGTCTTCTTAGCATCTCTGGGTCTGCATTTCCTCCACTTTGAAATAAGAGGGATTGCACTAGAGAGATGAAGGGTTTTTTTCCATGCTTTTTAAAAAGATTCTGTATTTCAATATAATTGGTTTCCTTATCCTACATATTTAATGTATTTAAAAACATGATTCAGAGAAAGAAATAATAGATAACACAGAGACAGAAGCAAGCAAAGGGTCATAAGGCTTCACAAGAGTGCCAAAGGAGTCAATGACAAAGAAAAAGTTAAGATCCCCTGCTCTGAATAGTAATAGTAATGATAACTAGTGTGTATTAATAGCTGAGATTGCTAGGTGCCACAGTGAGCAAGAGAACTGGACTTGGAATCAGAAAGACAAGAGTTCAAATCCCACCTAAGACACCTACAAGCAACATGACCCCAGGCGAGTCATGCAACCTCTCTCAACCACGGTTTCTTTATCTGTAAAATGAGGATAATGATAATACTTGCCTCCTAATGTTGTTGTAAGAATCCAATGAAATAACATGTGTATAGGGACCTGCAAACCTTCAAGTGGTATGTAAATCTTAGCTTATATTATTATTAATATATTATCAATAACACATTAATATAATAATATTAAAATATTATTCATAATAATTATTCTTTTTTTAAGGTTGGCAAAGCACATGGCACACATTCTCGTTCAATCCTTACAACAGCCTTGTGAGGTTGATGCTCTCATTTTTCCCATTTTATAGATAAGGAAACCAAGGCTGAGAGAGGTGATGTGACTTGCCTCACACCACTACTAAAAGTAGTTAAAGCAGGACTCAAACTCAGGTCTTTCTGACTCCAAGCTCAGCATTTTAACCCATGTTCTGTACCACCTAGTTGCCTGAAGATGATTTCTCAGGTCTGGGTGATTCCTCAATATCCCTTCTATGTTCTGTAATCCCTTCTATAATCCAATATTCTGTGATTGTGCAAGATTTTCTTATGAAAGCATAGACCCCCAAAGAACACAACATGACATGAGAACATGAAGCCGGGCAGTTCTCAGACAAGATTTCTGCTGACATTGCAGTGGAAACACTCAAAAGTTGATTCACATATCTCAAAGTGTTATCAGTTTGGCTGGTATACTCATTATACTGATTTTGCATTAGCCATTCTTCAAGAATCAAGGCCAGAAAAAAAAAAAAGAAAGGAGTAGGATAAAGTAGAGAGAGCACTGGGTGAGGAATCAAGCCACCTAGAATCCAGTGCCAACTCTGCCCCTAATTAGTTTTGTGACCTTGTTCAAGTCACAGGGCCCCTTTCATTTATTAAATTAATGAGCATTTATCAGCTAGGCACCTACTATGTGTCAGAATATTAAAAGAGGCAAAAGATAGCCCCTGCCTTCAAAGAACTCTCGGTCAATAGCAGAGACAACAAGCAAAGAAATAAGCTCTATTCAGAAAAAACAGGAAATCATTAAGTGAGGGAAGGCACTAGAATTAAGAGAAGCTGGGAAAGGTTTCCTGTAGAAGATGGATTTTAGTTGGAACTTAAAGGAATCCAGAAGGTCAGGAGGTGGAGACGAGAAGGGAAGAACATTCTGGGATGGGGGACAGCCAGTGAAAATGCCCCTTTTTCTCACTTTTGAAATGAAAGGGTTGACCTAACTAATATTTTAGGTCTCTTCCAGCTGTAAAATTCCTTGATCCTAAACCCTCATTTCATAGAAAGTATCCCATATAATACTAGACAGGCTTTGGTAGTTTTAAATCATAGGGGATGAATATGGCTTGCACTTGTATGCCCTTCTCATGCCAAAACCACATGACATCAACAGAAAGAGCGTAGACTTAGAACCACGAAGACCTGTGTTCCAATGCTACTTCTGATACTAGCTACTGACCCTTGGCAAATAGTAATCTCTTTACGGGTTAATTTCTTCACTTTTAAAATGGGAATGAGTCCTATGATCTTGAATATGGCCATTTTAAAGGAATGAAACAAACATTTATTAAGTGCCTACTGTGTGCCTGGCACTATGCTAAGCATTTCACAAGTATTCTTTAGTTGAATGCTCACAAAAACTATCTGAGGCAAGTGTTTTTATTCTCCTCATTTTATAGTTGAGGAAACTGAGGTAGACAGCAATTAAGTGACTTGCCCAAGGGTCACAGAGCAAGTGTCTGGGGTCAATTTTAAACTCAGGTCTTTCTGACTTCAGGCATTGACAAATGGAACCTAGAAGCCTATTTACATATAAGCTGCCCTTTCATCTCCCTGTCCCCCCTGCCCCCCACCATAATAATGTAATTCTTTAAGGTCAAGAACTGTTTTCCTTTTTAATTTGTATCCCTAACTGCGTGGAAGAAGGCAAATAATAATTGTTTAATAAATGCTTGTTGATTGACAGATTACTAGAACCTACCCCACAAGGTTATTTCCAGATTCAAATGAGTTAATAAATCTAGAACTCTTTGTTAACTTTAAAGTGCTATAGATATGTCAGTTGTCGTTAAAATTTCCATTTTCAGCGGTTGATGTTAAGGAGGAAGTAAAAATGTGTCATTAAGTACAATTACTCTCAGCTCCTCACTTCTCCTCTCAAAACTATGGAAAAGAAGGGTGTCCACTCTCCTCTCCTTGGGTTCCATCCCAGGCAGTTGCCCATAAGGGACCATCAAATATAAACATTGCTGGGATGCTTCTTGTACTGACTTACTGTGAATCTGGATGACTAAAGCATTTTAAAGTTGTTTCATCCCGATAATTATTAGAGGTATTGCCATTCATAATTATTAATCTTTATAGGAATTCCCATAAAAAATTATTTGGTAGTCTATTCAAAAGGCCTTGCTATTAAATAGTCCCAGAAAATAGATCTGTGATTAAATAGCCCCAAAGGCTAATAATTATTCTTTCTAGCATAGACTGAAGTCATACTAATGGGAAATGTATACTCCCCTCCCCCTCCATGGTATTAATATCCTGGGAGTGAATAAAGGACATCAATCCCTTCAGGTGCCTTCTTCCATAGCTGGCACTTTTCCTGCTTTTGAATGAATTTTGTACTTAATCAGGCAAAGGACAGCCTGCATTAGCCAGAGACAGGCAGAATGTGTTCAGGTGCTGTGAAAGAATCCCAATATAGCTCCCTAAAGCACTTCTGACCTCATCTTTAACTTCAAGGTTATGCCAAAACAAAGTTGTTTTGGAAGCCAAGGTGATAGATTGTGGCAAACGGCCCAGTAGGTTTGTGATATCACCATCAGCCCAACCTCAGACCAACCTAAAGGAACATGGGATTGGGGCCGGCTGTGTCCAAAGTACTAAGCTTAATCACAAGGAAAAACAACCAACAGAGGACAGAAGTTTTATTTGCAAAACCCTAGGAGGGGCATCACCAACCTAAAATTTATATGGGCAAATAAAAGGCTCCCCTTGGTTGACAAGCAGCAGAACATAATGAAAAAGGAGACCAGCCTGGGCTGCAGATGATCAGAGTTCCAAACTCAGTTCTGCAGTGTCTCCTCTGAAGTCACTTATACCTTGCTGTACTTCAATATTTTCATTTGTAAAATGGAGTTCATCGAATCATAGATTTGAAATCAGAAAGGACCTTGGAGACAATGTCCTAACCTTTTCCCCTTCCCTTCCTTCTCCCCTTTGTTATAAAGGATGAAAATAGCTATAGAAAAGAGAAAAATACTTTGGGGGGGAGGTGATATAAAAGCAAAAGATTTCAGTAAAAATTTTAGAAAATAAAAAGGGAAATTATGAAATACTATGTAAATGTCAAGTGACACATTTTCTTTTTGTCCCTTTAAAAAATATATATGCTTCTGGGTGATCCTAAGACCCAAACCATGTAACTCCTTATTCAAATCAGGTGGTACCTAGGATTACAAATGAATGTGTTTGAAGGGAAAGAGAGGCTGGGAAATGCTCCATCAGCTGGCAAGAGAAAAGGTCTTTGCAGCCCTCCTTCTAGAGGTATATAGTCAGCAGTTCCTGAAAACCTCTGCCCTAAGGGACTTGAGACTGGAAAAGACCAACTTAAGGACTTTGGACAGTTATGTCCCATGAGCCAAAGGGGAAAAAAAATGTAGTCAGAAATTCACAATAGTCAAACACTCGAATAAGTCTGCGTAAGCAATAAGAGGACGCTGATAGGGTTTTAACATCACTGGAGTTTCCAAGGTAAAAGAAAAAGGTCAAGAAATGGAGGTGGATTGTGGATTTAAAATTAACCTGTTTGTGAATGTACTATGTTCAGGGTGGGAATCTAAAAAAGCAAACAAAGATTAATTGATCCCCTCCTCCTTGAGAAACAGGACTCTGGCATTCCAGAAGTGAAATTGATTGGTGGAGAATACAAACTGCTGGCTAATTAAACAAGGAGGCCAATCAATACAGAGGATCTGGATTAGAAAGCAACGGACCAGCTAAAGGAGGAAGTGAAAGAAGGGCTTTGAGCTAAGGGAAAGACAACCAGCCTTTGCACTGAGGTATTCAGAAGCCCAGCTCTGCGGATCCCAGCTTTCTCTGCACTTTCTCCCATCTGAAAACCCATCTCTGATTTCAGTATCAACCCAGGCAAAAATGGGAACTCCAGCTAAGAGCACTTCTCTTTGTAGCAAATGACAGGATGTAAAGGGCCCAATTTGTGATTACATGGTTCACTTAGGCAACAGCAATTAAGCCCTGTGTTAAGTTGATGCAGCTAAATAAAAATTACAATCAAGTTACTCATTAGCTACCTTGCACCTGCAGCCAGGATGGCTACTAGGGAGTCAGATGCGCAACCAAGCTGGAAGGATTTTGCTTGTTCTCTCTGGTTATTTTTAAAACAGGAGGGGCTGTCACGAAAGTGAATAAAGCACTTATAACTGGAGAGATCCAGAGATTACTCACAACTAATCAGATTACTCCGACCCACCAATTAATTATTTGCCAAAACAATCAGGTCTTAATCAGCTAAGCCCAAACTATTTTTCCCCCTGGAAATGACTGAGCCTAGGTCTTTAACATTAACACTGGCACAGTCAGAAAGAGGTGGGCATGATCAGAAGTTGGAAAGTAAAGGAGGGACCGTAGGGAGGCAAGGGGTTCTATAGGAACAGATTTCCTTTTTTCAAGGTATTTCAGTTCAATTCAGTGAACATTTCTTAAGTGTCTGCTAGTGCTGGGATACAAAAAGAGGCAAAAGACAGTTCTGGTCCTCAAGGAGTTTACAGTCTAATGGGGGAGAGAATATGAAAACAAATTGTTGTTGTCGTGTTTGTCCTTCGTTCTAGAAGAGGACCATGACATCAAGATGATGACTTTGATTTGAGTGAGGGAGGACTGTGCAAGGTCACCAACCTCACTTTCTTCTCCTGAGCCATCTGGGTCCAGTGGTCTGATATTTATCAGTACGGGTGGAGATGGCCAGGATACAATGTGAGACCCAAACCCTTTCAGGCTAAGGGCTTATCACATTCTCACTTTGAGTGAGATACAAATATATGCAAAGCAAGCTATAGACAGGACAAATAGGAAATAATTAACAGAGGGAAGGCAAAGGAATTAAGAAGGTTTGGGGAAGTTTTCCTGTAGGAAATGGGATTTTTGTAAAGGAGGTCAATAAGTGGAAATGAGGATGGAGATTGTTCCAGGGGTGGGAGATATCTAGATGCCCAGAGCAGAAAGATGAAGTGTGCTGTTTCTGAAACAATCAGGAGGTCAGTGTCACTGAACTGAAAAATACATGTCAGGGAGTAAGGTATAAAAAGACTGAAAAGGAAGGAGGGAAAGTTATGAAGAACTTGCAATAACAAACACAGCCTTTTGTATTTGTTCCTGGAGGCAAAAGGAAGCCACCCAAGTTTGCTGAGTAGGGGGTGTAACATGTGCAAATCTACAGGCTGAATGAAGAATGGATTGGAGGAGAGAGAGACTTGAAGCTGGCTGACCCCACAGCAGGTTATTGCAATAGTCCAGGAAAAGGGTAATGAGAGCTTATACCAGGGTGGTGATGGTATCAGAGGAGAGAAGGGGGCATTTTGGAGAAATGCTGCAAAGGCAAAAGATGAAAGCCAGCTGGCACCTGTGAGTGGGGAATAGAAAGTAGGTAATGTTTAGGAAGATCAGGAAACAGAGATATATATTACTGACATGCTTCAATTTCCAACTAAAATCCCACTTTCCCCAACCCCTCTTAATTCTAGCACCTTCCTTCCTATTTATCCAGTATATGACTTGCTTGGTGTCTATTTGTTTGCATGGTCTCTCCTCCATCCTATCGTAAGCTCCTTGGAAAGGGACTGTCTTTTGTCTATTTTTGCATTCTTAAGCTTAGCATAGTGCCTGGGATACAGTAGGCATTTAATAAATGTTTACTAATTGACTGATATTGCTACCCAGCTACAATCTGATACTTTGAGAGGGAACACAATGTATAAAGAGAATCACTTCAGGATTAGAAGCCTGACTCTTATTCCACTTTATTCATTGTCAGCTTTTGATAAGTCATTCTTGATCTTTCTTGTGTTTCTGTGACTTCTTGGGACAAAACCAAAGCTTTCTACATCTTTGTTTTCTTATATTATTGTACTTTTAGCCTGAATTTATTCTGGTAAATAAGATGAGCATTTCCATACACAAAGAAGAACAGAAAAAGAAGGGCTACACATGAAATCACAGATCTCTACTATGGGCTATTTGCTTTTCAACATCTTTATAAACCTATGGATTTAGACTAAGTGGGTGGGTCTTACTCATTGTCAGGAGCAAATTTTGCTTTGCCAAGTTCACAGAGAACTAAGTGAGGTCCTCGACCTTCAATCCAGTGCTCAAGATTTGAGAGTGGGAACGCTGAGAAAAAGATGATGAATAACTCCCATGGGAACTGCTTCTATACTGAAAAAGTTTATTTTCTGAAAACATTCCCCAAAAATGACCCTCTGAGGAGCCAAGCTGGAGAGAAAGATTATTTGCATGGGTGTGTGTGTTTGTGTGTGTTTGTGTGTATTTGTGTGTATATACATAAACATACATATGTGTGTGCATACCAATGTGTGTATATATATTTATACATATAGTTATATATGGTTATCTATATATAACTATACACACACACACACACACACACACACACACACGTACGTAAATATAGCACTTCCACTAAACTACTGCCTGAACTTGTACTCATAGGGTGAGTTGGCTACTACCTTGGCTTCTAGGGAGACTATTTCTGCTACTGAGCTCATGAGCCCCCACTAGTTCCTATTAACGATCAGGCAGTAGACAATTTCTTTCCTTCAGTCCTTAAGACTCTTCATGACCCTTAGTAAGGGGCTGGACACACAGTTTAAGAAGAGCTGAAGGGGTAAACCCTGCCCTAGACCACAGCACTCTATCTCCAACTATCTCCCAAAATTTGTCCAAGTTCATAAAGTGTTGGACACCTTATGACCCGAGGGGCTCGTCTTCTGATGTTACTACATTGTAATACTGTCCTTGCAGTTTTCTTGGCAAAGATACTGGAGTGGTTTGCCATTTCCTTCTCCACTGGATCACCTTTTTTCAGAACTTTCCACTAAGACCTGTCCTTCTTGGTAATCCTGCTCCTAGTTTCATTGAGAGATACTCAAGCCCCTCCACACCACAAGGCAGTGATCCAGACAACTAGCTTTTAGCAAACATTAAATTGATATTTACTAAGATGATAGTGTAAGAACAGTCAGTAAAAAAGATTCCCACTGAAAATCTGAGGCACACCATCTTACAAATGCACCATACCTATAGAAAGACTAGCCTCCAACTAAGAGCAGGGTGGTAGGTAGTAAGTCACATCTGTAGAATACGTATGTGGCAATAGTTAACTCAAAACTCCTGTTACTAGAAGTCTTTTCTTTCTTTATACAATTCTCACACAGCTTCAATTGGATACAGTTTCCATTGGAAAGGCTGTTCAGCTGAGTTCCCAAGGTCTGCTTTTTTCTTAGGTTTATAACTGACTCTCCTCTCTACCAAGAGGGGTGATACTCCTTGAAACTGCTTCCTTTCTTGAGTTACTGTCATTCCATATCCATGTCTGTCCTCAGTCTGTGTCTCTGCCCCTAGCTAGCTGCTCTATCTCCCACTGGCCCAGTAGCAATAATGACATGGTAGATAAGGGTGCTAGAGCGAGGGGGAAGGGGATGTGACTCCATAAAACACTCATTCCTTGTATCTTCCAAATGAATGAAATGACTGATTCTTTCAGTCAATGATGTTTCCTGTATGGTATCAGTTGCATTTCTTCAGTGGTCAAAGCCTTATAATACTATTAAAATGATTTAGGAGTAATATACACATTGTGATAGGAATACTGGGAAATTCCTTAGCACCTACTTAACTCTGTAACAATACTCTGGACCTTCTGTAATTACATTAATCTGAGGCAGAGAGCAGCTCTCCCTTATATAAGTATGTATGTAACAACATACATAACCAAATACAATTTATTAGGTTGTGTAACTATCTGAAGGCAATACCCTTGAAGATTTACTCAACTCTAGGTTCAATGGTGACAAAATGAAGTCTTTTGGATGGTATTCACTAGATACCCCATATTTCCACAGCCACACTATCTGGGTTTTTCTAATACAATTTTCTCACAGTTAAAAAAAATATACATCAAGCACATCAAAGGGACTTTAGCCTTCTCAGAAATGGAAAGAGGTCTTTAGCCACTCAAATCTACATCACTCCCAACCAATGCATCAGGTCAGTTTCAAGCTAAAACTCCTTCCTTCATGGACTGCAGTCTATGAAAGACTCCAGTTTTCTTTTTTTCCTTCAGCCCACATCTGTGCACTCCTCCCTAGGTAGACTGTAAACTTGCCTCTCATCTGTTCTCTCCTTTCTGCTGTCTTATTCGCCCTTACACCTTTCCAGTATCATCATTCTCAACTCCTGCATCCAAACATCCTCATAAAGTTATTCATACTGAAACATCTTCAAAGGTTTACTGTATTGTCCCTCTTGGTTAGGAGTCAGAAAACTAGGTTTCACAGTTTTTAAAAATCATCATAGCTCAAGGGTCAGACAAAAACAAGTAGAGGGCCATGACCCCTCATGACAATTTGGCCAGTGGATCTTAGACTGCCCATCTCCCCTGCTTCTTTTAGATCAATACTGATGAAGCTCACAAACCAATTGCCAGATGAAAAAGATTAAGAAGCACTAATGGTAAGCAGTATTAACTCCATGTAACTTATTACCTATTTGCGTGGGGGGGGGAGGGTAGGAAGGGAGATACTGAAATACTGAATATATGGTTTTCCATATTCGTGAATAATTGATGATGAAGCGTCATGTTAATAAAGTGTCAAACTCCCTAATGAACATTTTTCTCTAGTTGAATCAGAAGGAACGGTGCCATTGTCTGGGATACTGACCATACCTCTAAAGACTTGGAATGGTCAGGCATGCCTAGGAAGGTTGCAGAGTTCAAAGCAATTGGAGCATTTCAGTTGACTCAAGCCAGAAATCAGAAAGAAACCCAGTTTCTTAGAGAGAATCAGTTTGGGCAAGGAAGGGATAGTTCTCTCCTCCTCATCCCACTCCTGTCATTTTGTTTTTTGTCTGTTTTATTTCACTTACTATTTCCCAATTACATGTATGTTTTTTTAAATTTTGAGTTCTAAATTCTCTCCCTCTGACCCCTCCCGCTTCCTTGAGAAGGCAAGCAATTGGATTTTGATTATGCATGTGACATCATGCAAAACATTATTTGTCTTTCATTCCATTGCAAAGAGCATCAATGTCTTGACTTGCTCAAGAATTGGATTTTAGTGAGGCAGAATTGCACTTTCGTTTATAATCATCAAAGTCCATTGACAAGACAAAAGTCAGAATGACTGGCAATGGTCTAGGATACCGTGGATGACCTTGGCAACTTTAATATCTGACTAAGCTCTAAGCACTCTGTAGCACCTGCTTCAACTGCCCTCATGGTTATTGGAAAAAATTGTTCTTATCCACCCATTCTGCCTGCATTCACATGCTTGAGGTAGACACCCCCCTAAATCAATAATGGGTTTGAGGCCTTCAGTTACCCTTAACCTGGTTTAGTGTGTCTGCTGAGACAGTTTACCAGGGTGTGACTGCTACACATGCAAGAGCTTCATGGAACTACAGATGAGAGTGGAATGAATCAGGTCGGTACCAAAGGTCGATGAGCAGCCCTGAAATGTTAGTCCTCCCTGAGTACCTCATACAAACCCATGCAAAACCTATTTCCATATTAGTCATGTTGCAAAAGAAAATACAAATAGAATATTTTCTTTTGCAACATGACCAAGGTACTTTGAATCAGACCAGTAGGAGACAATCCAGATCTGAATAAAAACACGCTCTGTCTAGATAAATACAAAGAGACTGTCCCCTCAGGATGTGAGGACCAGAATTTGTGGCAGCAAAAAAGCAAACAGGCCATGGACTCAACAGAGTGCTAGCAATCAAGAGAAACTCTGTGGAGAGAAAGATAAGGCTGGAAAGGAAAGTTTTCAGAAGAAGCCTAACTTGAAGCCTAGCCAGAATATGGCTGTCCAGACCAGACTTAGGGCTGGTGACTAGGAAACCTACAGGTAGAATAAGTTAAAAGGAAGTCAAGGAGTCAGAAACCAGACGGATATCCAGGACTAAAACAACATAGCACTAGAAACAGCTTTGAGAATGATGCAACTTCTGCCACAGACAGGAAGCTTATTGTTCATTTCCTGGTGGTTCAGAAGTCAGTCTCAGTAACTGCTCAGCCCAGGACCACCCAATTTAGGGACTTTGTAAGTGGATTAACATGGCTTAGATAGGAAATGTGGGGGATGTGACCAAATTAACACTTATCACTGCTCATTCGTATAAGAGGTCACATTTTCCATCAGGAAAAACTTCTAAATTAAAACAATGACACATGAAAGGCAAAGCCCATTTTATGCTAATGACTTCAAAAAGCTAGATTTCATTCAGTCCCATTCTAGACGTGAACTGCAGGGAGAAGATGGCACATAGCTCACTTTAGAAATAACAGGAAGGTTCTAAGACAGGTATACTCAGTAAAGTCAGCTATAAACTATCACACAGGCTCTGTGGTCCTGTACTCAGTGGAGACAGGGAAATCTTAATTGTTAACAAATACAACCAAAATATTCCCTAAATATATTTTTTTTTCTCTTTTCATTTGATTTACGGAGGGTTTTATTCCAAAGACTGAGTTACAGTTCATTCTGCAGTTTTTATCGTCAAACAGTCAGATTGGGTCAGAATGAGGAAAAAAGGGGGAAGGGGTGGCCCTTAATACATAGTTAGCCTTAACAGGTCATCATTACCACCATCAGTAGAAAGAACCCCTAACTTACTCTCATTCCTAAGATTAGGTGGGAGCTAGAGATATCTCTGGATGTGTCTCTTGGTCTCTCAACGTGTGCATGGAGAGGGGGGTTGTAACTGATGGCCATCCTATGAATTATATTCAGATCTAAAAGTCAGTCTCAAAATGCCAACTTGCTACACAAGGATTGCCACATCTTGAGACCCCCCAAAATGACTAGCAAACATTTAACAAACGTTTCTCGAGTGATTGATTGAATTGTCCTCTCACCAAAAGAAGATGAATCCCTGATTATGGGGCTCTAATTTGACCCTATCATTTTTCATTATCTTCCCAGTGCCTATGCCCTTTTCTGTCATTATTTCAGTCATTCATTCTCAAAACTTTAGTCATCTTTGATTCATTGTTCCTTTTCACTGTACCCACTTAATGTCCCTTCCCCTTACCTAACCAGGCACCAAGACCTATACCATCCTTCATGGTGTATTTTTAAGCCAAGCATCATTGGCACATACCTGTAGTTCTTGCCGCTAGTGGAAACTGAGGCTGATGGATAGCTTGAGTTCATGAGTTCAATAAACCTAAAACTAATCACTTACCCATAAGAAGTCTGGTACAAATATAGCTAGCCTCTGGTAGTGGAGGAAAAGCAGAAAGGAAAGACGGAACTGGAGACAAGAAAACACCAGGTTCCCCTAAGAAGGAGCAAACCAGCCTATGTTGGAAAAGTAGAGCAAGTTCAACGCTGCACTTCCAGCCTGGGTGAGATAGGGGGACCTAGTCCCAGAAAAAAAAAAAGAAAAAACAATATATTTTTAATAATAGTGTAACATACCCTTAAAAGCGGCCCTCTCTTCTGCACAAGAAAACAGAAAGCATCCAGGGGCTCTCTAGCTGGGATGGGATAGGATGTAGCCAAGATATTGAATGTCAAGGCAGGCTACTCAAAAAGATTGTGCTTTTAAGCTATCTTCTATCTTCAAAAAGACAGAAGAAAGGAGGGGGAAGCAAGAGGGTACTTTAGAGAAAGGTGTTAAGATTCACTCTTCTCAGTGCCACAGGCAGCAATAGTTACGGTAGCTGAGAGTTTGGGAGTGGTGGGAGGATATTTCCTCGGTTCCCCTACAGAGAGAAAGCAAATAGTAAGATGTCAATGGTTATTGGAAAGGTATTGAAACTGCAATCTGATGAGAGCCTTAAACATACAGGCAAACTGTTAAATGCCTGGTGGGGAGGGAATTCTGTAACTCCCCCAAGCAGAACCTTAAACTAATTTGCTTTCCCCTAGAAGAGTCAGCTCTTTGTAAGCAGGAGAGTGGTTGAAAGTATGAGAACTGTGCCTTGAGCTATTGCTATCTCGTCTTCTGCCCCAGACTCAACAGAAGGGAAAGGAAAGAAGGAAGGCCTAGGAGGGAAAATCCTACCACTAAGCAGGCCAAGGAGGAAGGTTGTATGCAAATTTTGATTCTACCCTTTAGGGATTAGACCCAAGAGTGAGGAGAACAGAGTCCTCAAGTTTCACAACAAACCAAAAGTTACAACAGGATCAGACTTAGAGATGCAGAGTAATTCGAAAGTCATCTAATGCTTTCCCTTTCCCTCAGGAGGCTGATGATCTTGCACAGTCCTGTCCCACTTTAAATCCAATTCACTTGCAAGTCAAAACATCACCTTCCTGATGCCAGCAGTCCTCTTGAGAGGAAGGATGAACAGCCACAGTCCTTTCCCCACCAACAGACTCCTCTATGACCATCATAGTTCATACCCTTACCTGGTCACACCTGAATCAGCATCTGACACAATATCAGGAACTATAGTAAGGACTCAATAAGTGCTCGTTGCCATAGAATAGTAAAAAGAACACTGTACTTTTAGCTCTAAAACTGATTATTTCAATGATCTTCTAAAAGCCCTCCATAGTTCTAGAGTGAGACTCTCTAGCACCCCCACCCCCATTCTCATACAGTTTACATACTGCTGATTAATCTTTCTAAAATACTAGTCATGCATTTAACAAAAAGTTATTAAGCACTTGCTATGTACAATGTTAGGTGCCAGCTATCCAGCTATAAATAAAATGTGTGTGCCCTCAAGGAGTTTGCGATCTAATAAGAGTATTAAGAGAATAAGAGAAATTATACTAAATAGATAGTACAACATTCTAGGAAATCAGATGAGGGACAGATAATTTTCAGCTGAGAAGGATAGGGAGGTGATCAGGAAAGACTTCACAGCAGAGGTGACATTTTACTAGGTCTTCAGTGGTGGTACCACTTCATTATTTCACTTTTCCCTCTCTAAAAAATATTTTCAATGACTCCCTCTTTTCCACCAAATTCTTCACTTGACAGTCAAGCTCCTCTATAATTTTACTCAATTTTAATTCAGAACTCATCTCCCATTAATTCCCACTATGACTCCAGTATGTCTTCAGGACATAGTGATCCACTTGCTGTCCCACTTCTCAGCCCCAAACATAGTGAGCCTTTCTACCAATATACCATTGGTATGTTGTTCTTCTCACCCAGTACTTGTCCTCCCCAACTCTCTTCTGCTTCAACAAACCCTTATAAGACCACCTCCTAGAAATCCTTTCTTACCACTCCAAAGCACACCCATCTCCTCCAACTCCAAATTCCTATAGTCTAAAACCTTTACCATTAATTTGGCACTTAACTACAGAGTAGCATATTGCTTGTCTCACCAACTAGATTATAATTTTTTAGAGGCAACAGACCACGTGTGACCACTTTTATAATTTTAGCAATTATGGAAAAAGCAGGTACTGAATAAATTCAGTAGATAAAGTATTTGTGGCATCAAGTTCTCTCCTACTGGAACCGTGGATTTTGCTTCTGGAACTACCTGGTAAGTGAGCTTCTGCTATATCTTGCCAAAACTAGGCCTCCATGTACCTTCCTGCCTATTTCCAAACCATATTGCTGTGCTTACCAATATCCTATCCTTCTACCTCCCAATGTTATGTGTCCTTTTCCTCCATTACTATGTAACCTCTTTGAAGACAGGAACTTTCTTGCTTTCTTGCATTTATACCTCTAGGACTTATAGCCCCTGGCCCATATTAAAAGCTTAGTAATTTTTATCATTTTTACTCAATGAATGAATGTAGATGGGAATTGTGAATCATACAAACTACCTTCTCTATCAATGCAAACAGTTCCTCCCATTGTATTTAACTTTACTGGGAAGCTTAATGAAAATAAAGGCATCAATTTTGCCTTCTCAAGTCAGAAATAGAGATCTGAGAAGAACCTTCACCAAGTCAGACCTCTGTTCCTTCATTGTGGTATGTAGTAAAAAGAATGCTCGATTTGGAGTCGAGTACTTGGGTCTCAATTCTGACTCCCACACTTAGTAGTGTGACTTTTGGGAAATAGGGAAACTTCTTTGATCTTCACTTTTCTCATCTGTATGTATAATGAGAGGTTTGGTCTTGATCACCTCTGTGACATATAAAAAGTTGGAGAAACATAGTTTCTGAATAATTAATCATTTTATTCATTATTCTAGCAAGTAATTAATAAAAGGATGGTCATTTGGCCAACTTTCCTAAACCAAAGACATGGAACCCACTCAACTTGAGTCAGTATTCCTAAGGGTGGAAATCAATACTGGTTAACAAGTAATGAGTAATGAGAGAATATTATAGTAAAAGGTGGACTGATTTTAATGAGGGGCTGAGGGAGTAAGTCACTCTTACTCCTAAACCACTCCCAGTCGTGGGTAATCTAGACAAAAAATTTACTCCCTACCTAAAACTGAGTAGAAAACAATGGACTTCCCCATTGGGTCTGAACAAGATTGAGGGAAAAGTTAATCGAATCTCATTGTCAGCAAAGTCCTTCAGACTCTGGCTTGATCTAGTAGAGAATGAGGAAATAGGAAGGGAAAAAAAATCTTGGATCTTCCCAATAATTGGTTATTTAATAGTCATTTCTCTTACCTCAAAGGACTATTCTAGCTCTAAAACTCTTATCCCATGATTTCTGAAGGTGAAATCTCAAAAGATAGATATGAAGTGGAGGGAAGTAAAGAAACATTTAAGTGCCTACTATTTGCAGGAACTGTGTGCTAAGTGCTTTATGAATATTATATCATTTGATTCTACAACAACCCTGGGAAGTAGGTTCTCTTATTATTTCTATGTTCCAACTGAGGAAACTGAGGCATAGGTTAAAGGACTTTCCCAGGGTCACACAGCTAGTAAGTATCTTGAGATCACATGTCAACTCAGATCTTCCTGATTCTAGGTCCAGCCCTATGACCCTCTGCTCCTCTGAGGAAAAAAGAACTGGTTCCACACTAATAGTGGGCATCCCATGAGGGGTATGACCTGTCTTTGTAACCATGCATCATTCACTAGTCTATAGCATCATCCATAGCTCACCATTCCTTTTCTGGACTTCAGTAAGCAAAAAACAAGGTAAAATAAACAAACCCCAGGCCTGTTTCAACTCCTCACTATAGCTGTCCTAGGTGCTTAGACTGCCAAGGGTCCTACCACAAGGGTAGGGGGCCCTGGCACTGTTAGTGATTAAGCTCTCCCAAGCTTGTTCAAGGAACACAGTGCTGGCTTTTTTCAAAGCCCAGGGTGGGAGAAACCTGCTGAGCTGGTGGTACTCGCAGAGAACACATTGTGTACTTTGGCAGAAGAGCTCAGTCTTTGGGGATTTGGTGGGTTTTTTCCTCTAACAGGAATGTCCATCTTTTCAAACCCAACTCTGTGGGAATACCAGAAATATAAACATAAACACACACACTCACACACACACACACACACACACACACACACACACACAATAGCCACAAGAAAATGAAGTACTTCCATTTAAAGTCCTGTTGAGAGCTTTTCTTAACCTCCTTTCTCCAAGCTCCAAATTCCCTTAGGATAAGGGGATTAGAAACATACTCTTAACTGGCCCCCTTGACCTTCAAATAGTACCAAGAGAAAGTAGAGGATAGAAAGCAACAGAAGTCCCTAGGTTCTTTTTTCCTCATAATCTGAGGCAGAGGGCTTCAGAAAGAGACTAAGAAACAAGAGAACCAGGTAAAGGAATCAATAGCAAATTGAATGAATGATTAGATTCACCCCTGGTAATGCAAGCAGTAGCTTCTCAAACTAATTTAAAAGACTGGCTGGCAAAGCTGACTCATGGTGAACTAAGTAGAGATCCTTAACCACCCCTTTCTGCCACCTCTCATACCCTTTTACTCTTAGTCAGATATCACCCCAAAGTGGGTGATACCACCCCTTATAGGGTGCTGAAACAATCCAGGGGGACAGTACTAGCTTTAGGTGCAATTAGGGGGTGCTAAATAAAAATAAGGGGACATTGGAAGCATAAGGAAAGAAGAGAAGAGAATTTTGGAAAGTTATTCATACATGTTTCATCTGCTTTGTAACAGAGTTAAAGCTGTAGTGATTATATTATTTTCCAAATAAACACACAAAATGCAAGTTATAACCAATCAGCAGTCAAGTCAGCCAACAGGTCTTAACAAGTAAGTGTTGGGAAGCAAGTATGTCGTTGCGCGTTGCAAGGAAGTCCAGCATGCATTGGCAGGAGTATGTACATACAATGACTATATGGGTACATGATGCAATATTGCATCATCAAAATTTCAATGCAGAAAAAACACGAATTTACAATAAATTATTAAATTTAAGATGCATCATTTAAAAAGATTTATATTTTTTCAAATCACACAAATTTTAAAAGAACAACCTTTAAGGGGGGGGGGCTGCTAAGTAATTTTTTTTACATGGTTAGGGTTATGCCAAATATGTTTGGTAACTTCTGTTTAGATGATCCCTCCATAGTCCTCTCTCCAGCTCCACTCCCTCCATCTGAGGATATGGGCTGATGACTCATTCATTAATATGTAAGTCTAGATGGTTTATAAGGTATAAAATCCCAGGATGTTACCTTTATTTTTACAAAAGGTACTGAGGGAGAGGCTTTGTGGCCCAACTCACATAAAAGCTACTTTCCCAATAAGCTTCCCAGACTGACTAGAAATATCCATGGCATACAGCTTTCTCTCATCGACCTCCAGAAGCAGATAAACTGACTCACGCTGCTATAAAATTAGGAAGCAGAATTATTTTCAGTATCTCCAACTTCAACCTCAGTTTTTTTTGTAACTTATTTATATCCTTAACAAGGTCTACTCTCCACCTTTTAGTAGTGCCTTCTGAATATTTCCAACCATGTATCCATTAGTATGAATGTGTTCTAGCATTAGATCTAGTATTCAATAGGTATGAATACTAGGGTTATGGTTCTTAAAATTATGTATAAGTGGTGTCTCATCTAATTGTAGAATGAGAGGCATTTTAACTTATTAGAGGAATTAGAGATATCAGTGAGCAGTTGAGAGAAGGAGGCAGATCTTCTAGGAACCCTAAAATCATATTACATCTCTTCAAAATGCTTCTAACAACTGATACTGGGGCACCTAGGTGGTACAGTGGATACAGTACCAGTGCAGGAGGATCTGAGTTCAAATCTCACCTCAGACACCTGATACTCACTAGCTGTGTGACCTTGGGCAAGTCACTTAACCCCAATTGCCTCATCCTGGGTCATCTTCAGTCATCCTGATGAATATCTGGTCACTGGATTCAGATGGCTAAGGAGAAGAAGTGAGGCTGGTGACTCGCACACCCTCCCTCACTCAAAACAAAGTCAAGTGCAAGTTATGTCATTATTTCTCTGATGGCATGGTCTTCTTCAGCAACGAAAGACAAACATAAAATAACTGATACTGATAGAGAACAGGGTCTTCAAGGCAGTAGGATCTGAGTTCAAATTCCATCTCTGTCTCCCACAAGGGAAGTGACCTTGGACATCAGGGCTACAAGTAGCCTGAAGCAGATTAAAATGTAATTGAGAAATGTTTCACAAAATAAATAAAGATATAACACACCACAATGCTAATTTATGGTTTTCTGAGTCACCATGCCACCGGCAGGAATCTTTTTCTATTTGAGTTTGACATCACTGCTCTAAGACTCTAAATTACAGACAAAGTGCAGACAGACACATATTTAGAGGAAACTTTCTCATCTGGGATTTCCCTATGCCAATGAAATCACAGATGCTTCCCAGTCCCTTTGTTATAAAGTACTTTCCTCAAAATAGACTTATAAAACAATCCCAAGAGGAAGACAAAAAAATAATAGAAATTAAAAAGCTTTACCTACATTACCTTGTGAAGGCTCACAATGACCCAAAGGTCAGTAAGTAAGTGTTATTACCCCCTTCCATTTTGTAGAAGAGGAACCAGAGATTTAGAGGGTTTAAATGACTTGCCCTAAATCCCACCACTGTGAAGAGACACACTCAGACGTCTAAAACAAGGTTTTTTGACTAAAATCCTTTGTGCTCCCCACTGCTCCATATTGCTAAAATCCTGAAAGGCATCAGACCAGAATATCAGCCCTCTCTCCCACCGTTCCCTAAGAGTACAAACCAGGGGCAGATGCAGCTATAGATGTTGGACTCCTACATCTCCTTTATTCCTCCAGAAGCTTCTTCAGCCAAGGACCCAGGACCTGAAGTCCATCCGGCCTCCCATGAGCCTTGCTTCTTTCCACACTCCACTTTCTCCTCTTCCCTCCTGGTTTAGTACAGGTTCAGTCCCCTAATCCCAGCATTCCCTCTCCACTCCTCACTTCCAGTCATTCTGCCCTCTAATTCACAGGTGCCAGAGATAAAAGCCCCTTCTCACTCAGTCCTCTCTCCTCAATGGCTCCTTCATAAAAACAGTTTGTAGATGAGCGGAAACCCTGGCCCAGTAACTAAAAGTTAAAGGTTGAAGATGTAAATATGGGATCTTCAAGGCATCAATGGTGACCTTGGAAAAAGTAATAGTGTTAACTCTTAAATGTGTGCTACGAGTCCCAGAACAGAAATATTGAAGCCTGGATGGGAGGCATGAATAGATCTGGGTTGGAGAACTGGGAAGGGACCTGGTCAAAGTGGGAAGAATTCTGGAGGTTTTAGACAGTAAGATTTTCCAGATCCCTCATAATTCCATTGTGCCCTTCCCTCTGTTGATTATTTTCGATTAATCCTGTATTTAGATCGTTTGTACATAGCTGTTTGAATGTTATCTCCCCCAATAGATTATGAGTTCTTGAGGGCAGAGATTGTGTCAAGGGTGTTAGGTCAAAGGGCTGCACTAGAGGACCACATGTGGCCTTGAGGCCATAGATTCTCCACTCCTGGATTGCCTTTCTTTGTTTCCCCAATGCACAACTGACAGTTAATATATGTTTATTGACTGACTGATTGATCTGTCTATAATTCTAAGATTTTAATTGTATCCATTTGCATAAGATGATTATTATTTGCCTAATGACCATGCTATATAATCAATAACTATTATTAATAATTTTGTAGGTTTATTTGCTTTATGCTACAAAACTCTGCTCCTATGTTTTCAGTCTTCATAATTTGGAGTACAAAATAGAATGATCACCTGCTCGTGTAACTTGGTCTTCAGCTCAGCTTTTAAAAATAAGCGAGAACATTGTACGTAGACAGCCACTAACCTTGTTTTCCTGCTTGGAGTCTTGGTCTATGAAGAATTCCTCTCATTTCTCCTCTATTGACTGTCTTAGCCTGATGTGGAGCTTGAGGAGAGGGAGCTGCTCTCTACTCTCTCCCCTACCACACAAACACAACAAAAAAAAAAAAAATAATGAGGAAAAAGTAGAGAAAAAATAATTTAGACCATGGGTCTTAAAAATTTGAAAGAGGGGAAAAATAATTAAAGTACTCATGCTGGGAGGTAACTTAATGTAGTGGATAAAGAGAAAGCCTCTGAAGATTCCTCTGCAAAATATTCGCTATTTTGACTGGGCAAGTTACTTAACTTCTCGTTGCTCCTAGGCTACTCTCTAAAATATAGACTATCCGTATTAGTAGAAGATTTTCCCTCCTCTTCTTAACTTGGGGATCAGGGCCAGGTTTCAGAGGATACATGAACCTGAATAGGAGAAACTTTTCTCACTAACCTTTCACAAATTTAATATTTCTTTTGATTAAGATTTTTAAGAATTATTCTGAGAAGGCGTCCAAAACTTCATCATATCCACAAAGGGGTCCATAAAGCGGACAAACAGACAAAAGGTTAAGAACCCCTGCCTTACACCAACAAAATCAGACATTTGATTTGTGTTTCTTTCTAGTGTGATTCCAATTTTGATACTGAAACCTATGACCCTTGGAAAAGCCTGCCCCAAAAAAGAAAATAACCATATTTGGGGATAGAGCTTCCTATGCCCAGAGAATAGACAGACATTCCAATCACCAGCAAATGACTTCTCATACTTCACTCCCCTGGGACATTCAGCTCATATTAATAAAACTATCAGAAATAACTGGTTTGTTTGTTTAATTATAAAGGGAAATCAACCAGATTTGATATTCTGCATTTAGTCATCATTGTTGGTCTGCAGTGAAGGACCAAGCCTCCCCTGGAGCTAGCTCTGGCTCACCAGTCACCCTCCATGCCTTGGGGAGTGAGTATAGAGGTAGGGAGAAGTTGTTTTTTTTTTCAAATCCAAGTACCTTTCACCTCTCCTCCCCAGGAACTACCCACCATTTGTTTTGGCCACAGAATATCATCAAATGTTGCAGTTTTTCTGCAGTACCAAATCAGGAATCATTAAAAAAATAACGTTTTAGACACACTGCCTCCCTCGGGACCAATTTTCTGCAAAGCATTGACTTTAAATCTATCTTTTCTGCCTCCTGACGCTTCCTTTCAATGGCTCTGTCAGCAATGGGAAAGATCGCCTGCTAGCTAGTCCTTTAAATACAGCTTATGGAGCTACCATGTGTGCAGATCACCACTCAGGAAGGGCCGGTATAGGAGAAATTAGCACATAAACACATAGCAGCTGCCAACAGCAGGACAATGGCCAGACGTCTGTCCTAAGCGACAATCTCAAACCAACCCTGGCACCAGAACTCCATGGCTGCGGTCAGGTCCACCAAAGGAAGAACTTTTTTAATGCTAACATGCTTCCTTCTGCAGCCTCTTATCCACCTCTGAAAATCGACTTGTTTTCAGTTAACTTCAATATTCCTATCATTAAGCAACACAGAGAAGAAACACAGCAGCACTATAATAATAGACAAGTTCCTTGTTGTCCTGGATCACGTGACTATCACTTCTTGTTCCAAAACTGGTCTCTGTAAGTAAAGTGGCAAAATATCTCAGAAGAAAACTATTGCCATAGGAAAAAGGTAGTTTTCTACTCAATAGGAAAGAAAGTTTGAAGACATATAGTACAATGGAAAGGATATTGGACTTAGAGTTGGCTCCAACATTTGTTAATAACATGATCCTGATAAGAACTCACTGTTTGACAAAAATTGCTGGGAAAACTGGATAACAGTGTGGCAGAAAGTGAACATAGACCAATGCCTGACACCATACACAAGAATAAACTCCAAATGGATACATGATCTAGGTATGAAGACTGATACTATAAATCAATTAAGGGAGCAAGGAACAGTGTATTTGTCAGATTTATGGTGAATGGGGAAATTTATAACCAAACAAGAGGTAGAAAATATTAAGAAGTACACAATGGATAATTTGGATTACATTAAATTGAAAAATTTTTGCCCAAACAAACTCAATGCAACCAAGATTATGAGGGAAGCAGAAAACTGGGAAAGAATTTTTTGCAACTAGTATCTGTGATAAAGCCCTCATTTCTAAAATATATAGAGAACTGAGTCAAATGGACAAGAATATCTCATTCTCCAATTGATAAATGTTCAAAGGATATAAACAGGCAGTTTTCAGAGGAAAAAATTAAAGCTATCTATAGTCATATGAAAAAATGCTCTAAATCACTATTGATTAAAGAGATACAAACCAAAACAACTCTGAGGTACCACATCACATCTCTCAGATTGGCTAACATGACAAAACAGGAAGATGATAAACGTTGGAGAAGATGTGGGAGAGTTGGAACACTAATTCATTATTGGTAGAGCTGTGAGCTGATCCAACCATTCCGGAGAGCAATTTGGAACTGTCCCCAAAGTGCTACAAAAATGTGCATACCCTTTGACCCAGTAATACTGCTTCTAGGACGGTATCCCGTCCTAGGACGGTATCCTAGGAAGGGATCATAAAAATAGGAAAGGGTCCCACATGTACAAAAATATTTATAGCAGCACTCTTTGTGGTGGCCAAGAGCTAGAAATCTAGGGGATGCCCATCAATTAGGAAATGGCTGAACAAGTTGTGGTATATGAATATAGTAGAATACTATTGTGCTATAAGAAATGATGAACAGGAAGACTTCAGAAGCACCTGGAAGGACCTTTATGAACTGATGCTTAATGAAAGGAACAGAACCAGGAGAACTTTGTACACAGCAACAACCACAGTGTGTGAGGAATTTTTATGGTAAACTTAGCCCTTCACAGCAATGCAAGGACCTAAAAAATACCCAATGGACTTTTGAGGCAAAACACCTTCCCCATCCAGAGAAAGAACTATGGAATTGGATCGCAGAATAAAACAGACCATTTTTTCTTGTGTTTTGTTTTCATGGTTTCTCCCATTCATTTTAATTCTTCTATGCAACATGACTAAGATGAAAATGTATTTAATAAGAATGTATGCATAGAACCTATATAAGATTGCATACTACCTTGGGGAGGGAAGTAGAAGAGAGGGGGAAAAAATCTCAGATATATGGAAGTGATTATAGAAAACTGAAAACAAATAAATTAATTAATAAAAACATAATATGATCTTGAGCAATTGACTTTACCATTCTGAGACTCAGTTTTCACAGCTGTAAAATGGGAATTATATTGATGAGGTGTTTGGGTGCCTGTGCTTAGATCCCAATTCTAAAATCACAGTTCTCTCTAAAATCACATTTCTTCCTACCCTCAAAACACTATCCCAGCCAGTTTCTCTCCAGACCAAGGACAGTTTGCTCTAGACCTCTGTCCCTGATGTAGTAGCCAGCTGCACGTATAGAATTTATTAGTTTGAACCAGCTGTGTACTGGTTGAACTGACTGTGTACTGGGTCATAATGACATTTACTACTTACTGACCAATCATACGTATCCTAGACTTAGACATACATATACACCCTTACATTTATCTTGTCTAACAAAGACATTGATGAGAGCAGCCTGGATATTACTTTGTCAGTCCTGACTGTTAGTTGACTTAATGACATTTCAGGCCTAAAAATCACACCTCCATGTGACCCCCCGCCTTGGGCTATTTCCCAATGAACTCTGGGTAAAATACTTTCACAGTAGATACTAAATGTGTATGTTCCTTTAAGAACTAATCACTCCTTAACCACTCCCTAATCCCACCCTGAATCACCTAATAAGCATAGATGGCATGTGTTTTACTATAGAATAATCTGCATAAACTTTAACTGGACCCCTCAAAGGTTGCAGGTTCCGTAAGAACTTGCCCACTGAAAAGTATAATAAATCTTTATCTTGACTTCAAGAATGTTTGAGTCAACAAATTCATTCCAGGAGGCCCACAACCTGCCCCTGTACTCTGGTCCAAAGACCAGATTTCAGAATTTCATCCATCCCATCCCCCTTTCCCAGGAGCCCTCATCATTACTATTCATTGTACCCTGCATAATCGTTATAAGGAAGGAATTTTATAAGCATCAAAGTTCTATGAAATATAAGTTATTATTATTTCCATTATTACTATTTGAGATTTGGAAAAATAGGCCAGATCCCTTTGGCCAAGAGCTTAAGCTTATACTTGTGACTGACAATGAAACCCAGATATAAATAAACACAATAAGAGGAAGTCATGAATCAGTAAATCCAACATGCGTTTGGATGAAAGTATGCCAGCGCAATGCTGCTTCGAAAGCACAGACACCAAGTACCTCCTGAACCTCTCTTAATTAAGTAGCAATCATATTCTCAATTTCTCCTAAAGTAAGAGAAGAATTTATGTGAAGTGTCACGAAGGCACTTTAAATCTCATCAGCTGCAGCAGCATCAACTTAAATTTATTAGGTATCTAATGTATGAAAAGCATTATACTAGGTACATGAGGAAATAAAAAAATTTAATTACAACAGAGTACCTGCCTTCAAGTAGCTATCCAGTCTTTGGGGGAAAGGAAAAGTAGAGAAGACACCAATACATAAAGCAATCATATGAGTGCATTAGGGTACTATAAAACAAAGTACTGCATGAGGTCATTCAGCAGATCTGGGAAGGATTCGCAGAGGAAATGGCATTTTAATTGGACTTTGAAGGATATTTGAATAGGAAGTCAACAGCTGAAGAGGGAGAAGGAGCTTACTTCTTGCATAGAGAACAGCCTGAACAAAGATAGGGAGACAAGAGAAGATAATGCATATTTTTAGTCCAGTCTGGCTGACATGTAAAGTACATGGAAAGAGTAATAAAAGATAGGAAAGGCAGAAAAGCGCCTATGGAGTATCTTGAACGCCAGGGAGAATGTGGACTTTAATCAGACATCAAATTGAATATCTTGAATCAGGGAAGTGATATGCCCAACGCTATACAAAAGATCACTGGGCAATATATGGAGGATAGAATGGAGGAGAGATTTAAAGTAGCTAAAAAGATCTTTTTGGAAATTAATAGAGTAGACCTTGGCACCATTGCTCACCTGGTGGAAGCTTTTTAGAGGAAGAGTTTCCTTTAGAGGAAGACTGGTTTCCAAATAGTCTTTCATCAAAAGTTGTCTTCATGTTGTAGGAAGGAATATTACAGACCATTCAGCTTTGTTCAAGTCAACTTAACAGCTATCTGTTGACACATTTTCATCAAGGACTTGAATAAAAGCATAGAGGGCTTGCTCATCAGATTTGTAGATGATATTATAGCTCTCAGACTGGATGACAGTCAGAATTCAAAAGGATCTTAACAGGTCAGAGTATTGGGTTGAATCTAATAAGAGGAAATTCAAAAGACATAACAAAAAAATCATCTTGATAAGGACAAGATAGGGAAGGTATGGTTAGACAACAGTCTAAGGAGGGAAATATCCTATAGGACCACAAAGAAATCTAAGATTTTGGTGGACTGAAAGTTTAATATGAATCAGTAGTTTGACGTGGCAGACAAGAAATCTAATGCAAATTTGGGAAGCACTGAGAGGAACAGATTCTAAGAATAAAAAGATTAAAAAAGGGATAAAAAGTCCCTCTGCACTTTGCCCTCATCAAACCACATCTAGAGTGTTGGGCTCAGTTCCAGTTGCCACAGTTTAAAAAGGACAATAATTACTTATAGAGTATACAGAATTGGGCAACCAACATAGTGAAAGGCTTTGAATTCATATTTTTTTACAATTGCTTGAAGAAACAGGGTATATTGATCCTACAAAAGAGAAGAATCAGGAGAGAACTGATAGATTTGTTCAACTATCTATCTTTCAAAAGAGGACTTCCACTCATTCTCTTTGATTCCAGATGGCAGAGCCAGGAATGATGGGTGAAGGTGCAGAAGAAAAGTTAGACTTGATGTGAGGGAAAGCTTCCTTACCACACTGAAGCTGATCAGTAGTGGAAGGACTGCCTCAGAATTGGTGGAGTTCCTCCTTGGAGGTCTTTCTGAACAAAGGTTTGATAACCACTTTTTGGCAATTTCTAGAGGAGATTTCCCTTTTTATATCCATTAAACTAGGTGGCCGGGAAGGTCCTTCCAGCTCTCAGATTCTGTGATTTTGCAGAGCATCTACTCTGCTGAGAGCACTGGGCTAGGATTGGGAGAGAGGCAAAGCTTAGATAAAACAGGATCGCAGTCACAGAGGTTACATCCGTCCCTGGATTCGGAGCCAGGTGGCTGCTCCTACTGTTGAAAACCAATAGTTTAAAATATTTTTTTTAACAAAAGCAAGAAGATGCTGGTGAAGCAGGAGCTGAATTTGACTTGAATCTCCACTGAGAGCAAAAGTCGACTCACCCAACGAACCCAAATGAAAGGGGAAAGGAAAAGAAGCTTGTAGTCAATTCCCCTTTCTGTGCTATCTGCAAGAAAATCCAGTGACAGGGCTGTCAGCACCAGGGGACGTCCGGGACATATGTCTAATTAAAGCAAAATATATCTTTTCAAAACCCAGTATACTATTCTCTTCATAGGTTTCTAAATATAGCTCGGCAGGGACTTAGTTTGGGGTTGAAAATGGCCAGAGGCAGAACAACTGTTAAAAGTACCATGAATGGAGCCAGTCAGAGCTCCTCTTGACATTTCTACTTTACCCTTGTTTTATGTGAGCACACAGGAGATATTGGTAGGGTCAGGTGTTTGAGTGAATGTTGATGGTGTCCGTTTAGATGGTATGGTGACGTTCATCTGGAGTGTGACTCTTTCCAAGGATGGACCTGAAGAGTAGGAAAAAAAAAAAGACTACCACTCAAAAAACCCTCCTGTCCCCCAAGCTCTGTAGGCCTGCTACCAATACCTGATACCCGCATTGTTCTTTTTCCTCTTGTGAATTGAAGAATATTCTATAGATGGTTTCTTTAAAAAATATAAATGCCTTTCCTGAAGGTGTTATATATGGACCTGTAGATATCTGTTTATCTTTTTTTGTATCCCAAGGGCTTACCACAGAACCTGGCCCATGGTAGGTATTTAATAAATGCTTGTTAATTGTCATTAATTGGTTGAATCTGATCAGTTCTTTAGATTAGCTTTTGTCTTTGAGCTGAGAACAAGGGGAAGGAGAAGGGATTAAGCATGTATTTTGTGTCTACAATGTGACTACGCTAAGCACTTTTTATAAATATATCATTTGATCTTTACAACAACCCAATGAGGTCAATACTACTTTTATCCCCATTTTACATTTGAGGAAACTGAGGTAAACAGAGGTGAAGTAATTTGCCCAAGGTCATAGAGGCTAAATAAGAACTCAGGTCTTTCGGATACTAGGTCCAGTGCTCTAATACTGAGCTGCACCACCAGCTACATAGCCTATGAGGAGATAGGACAGAAGACAGGTAAGATTTGAAAGACAAAAAAGGAAGTATCACAAACATGAGTCTGTGAAGAACCAACAGGCTTGAATCTTCTTCATGAGTTAAAATCTGGCTTCAGACACTTACTAGCTATGTGACCCTGAGCAAGTCACTTAATCCTGTTTGTGTCAGTTCCTTATCTATAAAATGAGCTGGAAAAGGAAATGACAAATCACTCTAGAAACCATTTCTTTGCCAAGAAAACCCCAAATAGGGTCAGAAAGAGTCATATACAACTGAAAAACAACAATGCTACCTTATCCTGTCCAGATTTTACAGCCACCACCCTCTGAGGGCTTTAAACACCCTCAGATTCATAAGCTTCTTCTACTTCTTATGATCTCTGGACTGTTCATGGGTAGTAAATTAACATCAAGGTTACATTCAGGCAAATTGTCCTAAAGTACAATTCAATTATTTTCCTTTGTTTGTGAAATTCTTAGGTACAAAATATATAGAGATATATAGGCTGGTAACAAAGTGTAACCCTGTCTAGGGTGACATGGAAATAAACTTTATTACCAAAACCTGCTTTCTCCTTCTGGTATCATCCTGCTTCCAACCCCAGCTAGACTTCTTCACTCTCTCTCCCTTTCATAGACCCTTTTTTCTTTTCTATCTCTCTTGCTCCTTGCTGGCCCAGAAGAAAAGCAAATATCTTTTGCCTGGTTTTGCAAGTCTTAATCTCAAGTTCAAAAAAAAAATACATTCTCAAAAAAGATGCACTCAAAGAAACCCTCAAGATTTTCTCCTAGATTCTGGTTGGTCACCCATTCATTGACCAGTTACACCCTTCTCCATAAACTTTCTCCTTGCTTTTTATTTACCGTTCTCTACTCTCTGATACTCCTCCACATCCTCCATCCTCATCAAAACTTGACATTTAGTTCTTTTGCTTCATTGCTGCAAGTCAACGTAAACACTCAATTCACATCTTTTCTCACCAAAGGAATCCTTTTACATAAGTCTACACTATGTTTACAAGTAAAGATATCATGGGAATACATCCTGTTTACTAGGAAAGATGTATACAGTAGGATCTTTTCCTTTCCTAACTGACTTGGGGAAAGAATAGCCATGTTGGATGTTGCAGATGGCAGAAAGAGGGAACTGGAAACTGAAGTGAGTGGGAGAGGAAGATAATTGATGGTGAAGAAGGTCTTAAAAGAAAAAAGGATACTAATTTTGTCCTGCTAACCCCCCAAAACCAGTGGGCATAGCTAGAAAGCTGGGGAGGAGGAAGGAAAATATAATAGCCTATAATATAGCCTATATAATAGCCTATAATATATATAATATGAAAATACTTTTAGAATAGGGACCAAGACTTCTCTTGGGTCTGAATAGTACATTATTGGACATTTAATCAGTACTAAAATCATCTTCATTAATTCATTTATTAAGTACTCATTATATGGAATGCATTATGCTAGGGGAGGAGAGGTAAAATAAAAGATAAGTAAGGCATGGCCCCTGCCCTCAAGGAGCTTATAATCTATATGTATTTAAATAATAGTTTATTTTTTTCCTTTTATTTACATGTCAAAACCATTTTAAAATTTTTTTTAAATTCTAAATTCTGTCCCTCCATTTTCTCTCCCCTCCCTGAGATGGTAAGCAATCCAACATAGATTATACATATACATGTAAAACATTTCCATATTAGTCATTTTGTACAAGAAGACAAGGAGCTCATAATCTAGATAGGAACACATATACAGATGAGCATAATACAAAATAGAATAGAAAAGTAAATAAGAGGAGTACAAAGTGCCTTGAAAGGCAGAGAGAATATCAACATGTAGAAATGGATTGAAAAGATATTCCAGAAATAAGAAATAGTATGAGCAAAGGCAAAGAATATGCAACATCCTCATGAGAGGCAAATAAAAGAGAGAAGTAGTTCACTTTGACTAGAGCACAGAGTTAGGGGTGAGGTCAAAGTGGAAAAGTAAATTGGAATCAGATGGTGAAAGCCTTAAATTTCAGCCTAAATTTAGATAGTCCTCAGTGGCCAATGGGGAGCCATTGAGGGTTTATAAGCAATGGAATGAGATAATCTAAAGTATGCATTAGGAATATTAATCTGACAGAGGTGTGTAGAATGGATCAAAAAGAGGGAAAGGGGAGTTAGAAGGTTAGAAGATACTTGGCCTGACCCCAAAAACAAGGGTTTAAAGAGCATATGGTACCAGAAAACAGATTTCCCCATTGGAAGAGCATGCATTTAGTGACCTTGCATTTCAGTGGAAGGTATAATCTATCAGAAGGAATTCTATGACAGAAACATCCCTGCTAATGAAGCTTGACTATGGCAGCTCCTATGCCAGAGGGGAAAATATGCCTTTCTTCCCATTGCCAAATAGAAACTTTCCTTTGATAAACATCACTCAGTAATCTCCCTTCCTTTGAGGTACATTTAATCTAAACTTATTTTTCAATCCAGTTACACTATCTATTAACATCCATGATATTCTTCCTTTTTCAATGAGTTAGGGGTCTAACCTGCAGTCCTTCTACCTGAATTCCTGTCTTCATACTAAGGGATTTCAACATATGTAATGAAGCTCCCTCCAACTTCATTACTTTCAATTCCTCCATCTACTCAATTCTCATGATCTACTCCTGCAGGCAACCTCAGGTAAATACGAAGTAACCACTCCCTTAATCTTCATTACTTACAAGAGTTCTATTTCCATGTTCATGAACTCTAAAATTTCCTTATCTGGTCATAATATTTTATTATTCCATCTTTTATTTGGCCTTTTAACCTCTACCCTGTTCTTCATCTCCACCAGGACCTCCATTCCATCCTTCATTTCTTTCCCAGGCCATAAATCTCAAATTGGCTACCCTCCATTCCCTATCTCAACCTCTTGGCAAACCAGTTCAACTCTATATCACTTTCTATTCTTGAATCCTTTACTCATGAGTTCTTCCTAGTGCCTCCATTTTGGGGGAGAGGGAGATTCAGGCAGGGGTGTGCTGGTAAATGTTAAACAACTACCTTTCAAAAATTTATGCCACATTTTTAGTTTTAATCTGAATTATTAACATTTCTCCATCACTTTCTTAAATCTAGACAATCAGCAAAACAATAACTCAAGCCCTGATTTGTAGCATTTGCTGACGTCTGAGGTGTAAATGCTCACACCAAAAAATTTAACAATCTGTTTTCACCAATACAAACTAGCTTCAGCACAGCCCTGGACCCAGGTCAGTCAACCTCCATTCCCCTTCCCTAGTGATGCTCAGATTTTCCAGACCTCAACAACATATTCTCATGAAAGGACCTTCTCTCCTCTCCCCTCTTACATTACCAGGTAAGCTCCTTGAGGGTAGGTATTGTTTTTCTTTTTGTTTTAATTTGTATCTCTAGTGCTTAGCACAGTGCCTGACACATAATGGTTATTGTCCTTCGTCTTCGAAGATGACCAAAATGACATCACCATTGTAAAGAGAAATTTCAGTGTGTCCGACTGTGGCTGATCAGACCAATATGAGCTCAAAATGCTCTACCACAGGTTGGGCACAGATAGTCCGTATGAATATTTGGGTGTGAATATCCCAAATTTGCGCATCGTGTGTTGACTTTGTTCTGTCTCAATTCTGCTTTGCTCAAAGAGCACAGCATCTTTTCTCATGTGGGCAAGCCATGCTGAGCAGTACTGTGCCAGTGTCTCCCATGTTGCACAGTCAAATCCAAAGTTTTTGAGAGAGTCCTTGAGAGTGCCCTTGTTTCTTCTGGCCACGATGTGATTGCCTGCCCCATGCAAGTTCTCCACAAAAGTCTTTTTTGGCAAGATACATTTTGCATTCGAACAACGTGGCCAGCCCATCAAAGTTGCACTCTCTGAAGCACAGTTTGAATACTTGGCAGTTCAGCTCAAGCAAGGACTTCAGTGTCTGGTACCTTATCCTGCCAGGTGATCCTCAGAATCTTCCACCTCTAAGAAGGCAGCATTTAATTCCATCAAAACAAAGTATAAGCAAAGCTTAGATGCAGGATTCCTGGCTCAGTAAGAAGGCAGATGAAACTCAGTTTTATGCTGATAGTAACAGTCCAAAGAGCTTTTATGATTCTCTGAAAGCTATTTATGGACCAAAAACCTATGGTGCATCACAACTACTCATTGCTGATGGAGCCACATTGATTAGTGATAAGGACATGATTCTAGAGAGATGGGCTGAACACTTCCATAGTGTTCTCAACAGACCATCACCAATCAATGCTGAGGCCATTGACCGTTTACTTCAGGTTGAAGTCAATCCCTATTGACATATAATAAACACTTAACAAATGCTCATTGCCTAAATGCTTGCCTGCCCCTTTGTCCTATCACCAATCCCACTTTGTCAAAGTCCAACTGGAGATTGTTTTCATCACCCACCTTCTTCATTCTTCTTTATGTGCTGTTAAACAAAACTAAGGGAAATCTTAAAATGTAAGCATTCCCTCCAAAATTGCCAATGATCACTTTATTTCCAAGTCGAATGATTTGTTCTTTTTTTTTTAATCCTTATTGACTGGTCTACAGCATTTGACACTATTGACCATCTTCTTCTGAATACTTTATTTTCTCCAGGTTTTCATGACACTACTCTCTCCATGTCCTCTACCTATCAGACTGCTCCTTCTTAATCTCCTTTGCTGGATCTTCATTTACATCATTCCCACCCAAGGGGTGTCCACCAAAGTTCTGTCCTGGGTCTTTTTCTGTTTTCACTCTACTATCTCACTTGGTGATATCAGTTACTAAGGGTTCAATTATCATCCCTTTGCAGATGATTCCCAGATCTAAATATCCAAGCCTAATCTCTCTTCTGAACTCCAGTCCTGCATCACCAATCTCCTCTTAGATATTTCAAATGTGATGTTTCATAGACAAAAAGAGAACTGGCTGTCTTTCACCAAAATGAACCCTTCTTCTGAATCTCCCCTTTACTGGTGTTGAGAACACCACCATCTTCCCAGGGCTCAAAAGCTAAGTATCATACTCAACTTTTCAATCTCACTCACTCCACATGTGTGTTCATCTTTCCTTGCCAAAGAAAACCATGCCATCAGAGAAATAATGACATGACTTGTACTTGACTTTGTTTTGAGTGAGGGAGAGCTGTGCAGGTCATCAGCCTCACTTCTCCTCCTTAGCCCTCTGAATTCAGTGACCAGATATTCATCAGGATGACTGGAGATGAGCCAGGATGAGGCAATTGGGGTTAAGTGACTTGCCCAAGGTCACACAGCTAGTGAGTGTCAAGTGTCTGAGGTGAGATTTGAACCCAGGTCCTTCTGACTCCTGCACTGGTTCTCTATCGACTGCACCACCTCGCTGCCCCTAACTCACTCCGCATATCCACTTGATTAAAGGCTTCCTATTACCTTCAGATGAAATGTAAAGTACTTTTTCTATTTTTGGCATTTTATGCTTTTTATAACCTGGACTTTTCCTATATTTACAGTCTCCACACTCCTTAATTATCCCCATAAACTCTCTCCTGTCTCTGTGCCTTTGTAGTAGCAATCAGCTGAAATGTTCTCCTTCCTTATCTCAGTCCCTTAGTTTCACTGAATTCTTTCAAGATTCATCTTCAATCCCACTTTCTGTATGCTTTCCCGTACTGACCCACCTGCTAGTGACTTCCTAGACAGAGTCTAAGATCACCTTCTATATACTCTTTCTGTACTTTCTTGTTTACTGTTGTCTCCCTCGTTTTTGAGGACAGGGGCTGGTTTTGCCTTTTCTTTTTAGCTTTAGGTCCACGAAGCACACAAAATTAGTACTTAGTGATTACTTGTTGACTGAATGACATCTGGACCAAGTGTCACTGCACTAGAAATAAATTTTATAGGATATGAATATATGTGTGTTTATATACAAAAAAAGTCACACACATATACTGTGACGTTTAAAAAGTTCAAGAGAAATAGTTTCTGGGTAATTGATCATTTTATTAATAATGCTAGCATTTTATTAATAAAAGAGTCAGTGACCTTCAAATGCCAAAGACTTCAATCATGGTGGTGGGCTCATAGTTTATATGCCCTTGGAAGAGTGGGTGTTCATGAGGGTGGAAATCAATCCTGATTAGTTAAAAATTAACGAGAGAGAATGAGTATTACAATAAGAGGTGGAACTATTCTAATGAAGGGTTGGGGGATGTAACTTTATGCCATTTACTTCCAAACTGCCCAGGCTTGGGCCATACAGTCAAAGAATTTATACCCACCTAAACCTGTGTAGAACACAATGGGCTTCCCCACCTTGATTAAATTCTTTGTAAGGTTGGGTGGGGTCTGACCAAGACTGAGGAGAGAGTTAATTCAATTTCATTATCAGTAATGTCCTTTAAAAACTGAACTTTGAAACGAGGACTTTAGAAAAAAGGGGGAGAACTCTGGATATCCCCAAATCACTGGTCATTAATAATATGTATTCTTTCAATATATATATATATAATTTTATTTTATACATATGCAAGTGTTCTTGTAAGTATTTAACACCTAGTTCACCAGAGTAAAAATATATATACAATATCTTTTTAAGTTGAATTTTAACATTTTCTCCAACATTTTTTTAAATTTAGACTAGACCTGCACATTGGCAATAGATACGGACCAAAATTAAAATAGGCTTGAACTTCTTCAGGCAGCAGATAGGTTAGACTAAAGGCAGACTGATGTTGGTTGGTTGTCACAGGTCACATGACAAACAGGAGAGAGCGCAGCAGTGGCAACCATACATTTTTCTCTGTTGCCCAAAATCCTTTGGCAGGCATCAAGCAGCCCACAGGCCATATGTTGTGCAGGCCTGATCTAGACAATGAACAATATAATAAGTCAAGCCCTGATTTATAACATTTGCTGATTTCCAAGGATTAAATGTTCACTCTGAAAATTTAACAATCAAATCTCATTAGCCTATTTAAGCTGGCTAAAGTCAGCACATCCCTATATATGTTTATAAATATATCATATTTGTGTATGTGTGTCAAAGAGAAGACTCATAGTAATCTCATCCTCTCCTTGATTTCCAAATCCTAACTGGAGTTACAGAAAAATGACTGTGTGGCCTTGGGCAGTCATTTATCCTTTCAGGACCTCAGTTTCTTTACCTAAAAATGAAGAGTCTGGACTAAGTGATCTAGGATTCTTTCCAGTTCTGTAACTATGATCCTATAATGTGATCTCTAAGGTTCCTTCTGTCTTTAGAAATTACCTAAGAAAAGCTATGAAAATGCATCTCATGCAGATGTCTGAAACAAGGTTTCAGTGATATTAAACTTTTTGTTGCTGTTCACTCGTTTTTCAGTTGTTTGACTCTTTTTTTTGTTTTACATTTTTTACACCAATGTAACATAAAGGTGGGAAGGCAGGCCCAAACAGACAGATGGACTGTGTTGGATGCCTATAAATGGACTGGGGGTGGGGTGAGGGTGGGAGAAGAGGACATTGAGAGATATTAAAGAGCACCCCCCCCCCAAAAAAAAAACACAACCCAACAACAACCCGTGGTCTCCATGGAAGCCTCCAAGTCTTATAGGAAAATGTGGTGGAAAGTCGGTGTCAGACTGAGAAGGCTTATACAGCTTTATTCACGGGAGAGATGGCGCAGCTCGAAAGCGCACTATTACGTGACATGGGGGAGCACACGGAGGCAGAGTTCTCTACGAAAGGAATCTAGTGAGTGCGCAGCGCAGCTCGTTAGCAGGAGGACAGGCTTAACTTTGCTGTTTCCTCTTGAAAGCCTCCACCAGATCATCTTTAAGGGCTTCTTGCTTGGATTTGTCTGCAAAAGTCTGCACAGACCTGAGCCCGTTGGCCGTGTCCTTTGTTTTCCCAAAGTAGACGTTATTCAGCCTACTCCTGAAGTTATTTTCCATGTCCTCTACCAGGCGTCCGATGTTGGCTATGTGTGGGGAGGAGTCACACACGGTTTCGACTTTCTCCATCTCTCTAGTGAGGCTGCCTCCGAGATTCATGGTACCAGAATCTGATTGACCGGTTTGAAGCCACAGCATCACCGTGGAGATCAGCTTGTAATGGGCAATATGACCGCTGGACTTCTCCAGAACTTCCACCACATGGATGGAATCCCAACAGCCTTTGATTGTCTTTGATCCATGACCAGCCTTCTTAATGAGGATTGCTCCTGCAAAGCCATGATCCAGATCCCAGAGGTAGACAGAGGAGACACCACCTTCAAAATACAAGGCTCGGTACTGGTCAAAGGCATGGTTGGCTTCTATCTCCAGTTTGCGCAGGCGAGCGGATGGCTTGACCCCATCTTCCAAAGGAGGGTCATACCTGTTGCTCCAGGGTGACCTATAAGAATCTCCATCTCTGTTGTAGTCACATAAAAGATAATCCTTTCCCACCACCTTATCTCTGGCAGTGTTCAAGGGCTGATCGACAGAGGACAGAAGATCTTCACACAGGCTGGGGACCAAGTTGATCAAGTCACTGAGGTTCTTCTCCATTTGTTGAGGTGGCAGGCGCCTCATTATATCCAAGGCACAGACCAGCTGCTGGTTCCTCATGGTGGCAGCCCCACTTCCACTCCCGCTCGGTTCTGCTGTGTCGGACTCTTCTTCAGCAACGGTGGTGTCAGCAGAGCCCAGTGCTTCCACTTCCGCGGATATCTAGGAGTGAACAGCCAGGTCACGGCTCTCCCCCTTCCAGTGCCCCCTCCCCCGGGTTTGACTCTTTTTGATATTATTTGGGTTTTCTTAGCAGAGATGGTGTAGTGACTTGTCATTTCTTTCTCCCTCTCATTTTACAGATGAGGAACCAAGGCCAAAGACTTACCCAGTGTCACACAACTAATAAAACTGCCTGAGGCCAAATTTGAGTCTTCCTGACTCCACTTGGCCACCTAGCTGCTCAAAGTTAAAAAACTTAAGACCAAAGACTGTTTTAAGCACCCTCAGACTTTGTGGAAGTACACATGTATATTTAAATAAGTGAAATACTCATTACAACATATTCATATTTATTACAGCTGGCTCCAAAGTATTTAAAAGTATTCAAATTTCATGTTTTTGTTTTGTTTTGGCAAATGGTCTATAATTCAGACTTTTTGACATTTCAGACTGAACTCTTTTCATAGTGACTGAGTCAAGGAGAATTTATTATACTTGTTCTACTAAGGAACAGCCTCTGAAGTCACACACAAAAAATGCCAAAGTGCTTACATGTAAGAAATATGTAGCTGAGTCAATGAACATTTTATTAACTCAACAAACATTTATTAATCACTTACTCTGTGGAAGGAACTGGAGATACAAAAACAAAAATGAAACGAGGACCCTCTCCTCGAGGAAATTATATCCAATTTTGGGGGAGGAAGTACAGGGGGAAACAAGTATAAATATAATTAAATATAAAATACATACAAAGCAAATACAGGGCAATATTTTAGGGGAGATTTTAAATGACAGATTACGGAGTTTGTATTTCATTGTAGGAGCAAGAGAAAGCCAATGAAGCTTCTTGAGGGACGAGTGACATCAATTTGTCATCTATATGAAGAATGAAGTAGAAAGGAAAGACACTAATTAGCAAGAGGAAGCTACTGAGATACTCTAGGAAAGAAGAGACGAAGACTTGAACTAGGGTGGTAGCCATGTGAGGGGAAAGAAGGGGAGGGATGGGAGAGATGTTTTAGGGGTAGAATTAATAACACTTGGTAACTGAGCAGGTATGGGGAATGAGAGTAATGCAAAGATAACTCTGAAGTAAGGGATATGGGTTATTGGACAAATGGTGATGCTCTCAGTAGAAATAAAAGAAGTCTGGAAGATGGTAGGCTTGAAGATAAAGATGAGTTCCATTTTGGACAGGGTGAAAGAAATGATGAAAAAGCATTTATTAGATGCTTACTATATACCATGCAGTGCTCAGCCCTGGGGATACAAATACAAAGTAAGGCAGTTCCCTATTTGAGAGACAACATATGTGAGGGGTGGTGGAAAGGGAAGGATGCTTTTATTTGGGAAGTCACAAGAATGGTTTGTGGAGCCATATAAGCAATTAACTGGCACATCCTTTCTAATATTTGTGATACTGTTGATTTGATTATGGCTCTATAATGGTAATTTAAATGGGGATACCTTTCCCATTCATTAATAGGCACATGTGACCTGCTTAAATCACACAGAAGTCTGAGTCCCATGTAGTCTGTGGTGAGAGGAGTTTGCTGAATGGATGGAACAGGAAGAGGTAGAGCTAGAGCAGAACTGAGAGGAAGTTAGTCATGACAGCAGTCAGAGCTAGGAAGAATGCAGGCTGTTGGCTAGCGTGAGTGAAAGAGATTGTTTGTGATTTTGTTTAAGAGGACCTGCTTGTGATTTAATGGACCTGGTTTGCGGGAAGCCTAGCATGGGGAAGGCTTGGGGCTGGTGTTGTTCTCTGCATTGTTATTGTGTATAGATTTTTGTTGCTGTCATGGATTTGGCTTTCTGGTTTCTGAATAAATGTTTTGGTTCTGTCTTCCATGTGGAGAGTCTGTTGTATCTCACGATTCAGAATTGTTCCAGGATATTCATGCCCACTCTGGGTTCTGTGAATATCTTGTTGGCACTAAAAATGGTGACAGGGATGGGATTGCGAAATATCTGACCTCTTTTTGGAGACAGAAAGGTAGAGAAGACAGAGGAAGAAATGGAAGTTCCAGGGTGGGAGGATTTGCCTTATTCCTTCCAGGCAAGAGAATGGGCTAAAGCAGGAAAATCAAGGGGCCCCCACAGTGTTTGGGGAAGTAATTGAGGATTTTGCTCAGCAGGAGGTCACAGCTATTTTGAGTAGTTTCACCCAAAGGATGGGAGAATTGTTGATACATTGGATGGTGAGAATCAATGAAAAAGATAAATTTCCCAGAGAGAGAAGAATAAGTAGCCAGCAGATTCAAAGTCAGAATAGACTGACAAGAAAAGAATTGTTTACTGCTCTATTGAGAGCAGGGGTAGATTTTAGAAGAATTAGATGGCATTCCAACTAATGAACTATATAAAATGTATTGAGGCAAGAAGCTTAATTTTAGACTGAGCAGGAAAGCAGGAACTTCCCCCTACTGAATCCAGGTTCGTCACACCTGCAGGAAAAATGGGAGATTGGCCAGGCCCCAGATCAGCTTAAACAAAGTATACCTCTAGCCAGAATGATGACTCCAAAACTACAAACTGGAAAACAAGGTGACAGTGAATGAGGCTATGATAGTGGGACTCCAGAAGTATGACTGACGCTATAACTATCCTGCTTCTAGTTATTGTCTCCTTGGGTTTTTTTGACTTTTTGTCTGTCCACCTTGTATGTCAAATTTGTTTTCTGTAGATTTAGTACCCTCCACCTGCAGATATCTGATTGCTTAAGCTGGATGTCACTCCCTGTCCATGACTGTAATGTGTAGACCTGGTGTCAACCAAGCTCTGGATAGCAGGTAAAGAAACGACCTCTCAAATGGGACCTCTTGGGGCAAGCACAGTTCTATATCCAATCTCCGCAGGAAGTAGCTATGGAAGAAGAGACTTTTGCCCCTTACCCCAAGATTTTGGGCCCCATTCATTCGAGGGGGCAGTGATAGGGTGCCCCATCCTAAGATGTTGTTTTATGTGCTTATTTTGTGTGATCCCTGTTATATTATTGTAAAGTTCTGTTGACACCAGTTATCTAAGATATTATTTTATATGTTTATTTTCTGTTATCCCTGTTAAAGTTCTGTTAATACCAGTTGCCCCACCAACCTGAATATGTAATGAATACGAAAGATCTTGGGGCCACATGTAATGGGCATTTAAATGGGGAGATCTTTCTCATTCATTAATAGGCCCATGTGACTTGCCTGGGTCACATGGAAGCCTGGATCACATGGAGCCTGTGGTGGGAGGAACTTGTCAAATGGGTGGAGCAGGAAGGGGTCGAGCTGGAGCAGAGTTGAGAGAAAATTTGGTCAGAGCAGTCAGAACTGAAGGACACAGCTCAAGCAAGCCCACAGCTGACTGGGAGTGTGACAAAGGCATTTTGTTTAAAGGAAGTCTGCCTGTGATGACCTGGTTTGTGGGAAGCCTAGCAGGGGGAAAGCTTGGGGATGGTGTTGTTCTGTGCATTGCTATTGTATATAGATTTTGGTTACTATGATAGATTTGACTTTCTGGTGTCTGAATAAATGTTTTGGTTCTGTCTTCCATCTGAAGAGTTTATTGTATTTCGCAATTCAGAATTGCGAGGGATATTCATGGCCTAGATAGGCACTGTGAATATCATCTTGGCTCTACAGGCTCCCAGACAAAAGGCAGTGAGGTAATGCAGAAGATAGAGCACCAGGCCTGGAGGCAGGAAGACTCACCTTCTTGAGTTGAAATCTAGCCTCAGACACTTACTATCTGTGTCACCCTGGGCAAGTCACTTAACCCTGTTTGCCTCAGTTCCTCGTTTGTAAAATGAGCTGAAGAAGGAAGTGGCAAACCACACCTATATCTTTGCCAAGAAAATCCCAAATGGGGTCATGGAAAGTCAAACATAATGGAAAAATGACTAAATACATTCTCAGAGGAAGGGGTAGAAAGGTGCTCACATTCAGGTCAGGGAACATGACAGAAAGATAGCCTGGGAATATGAAACATAACGGTAGACAGCTACATCTAGTCATATGTTTTTGTCCATCACTCATCAATCAGGTAACTCAGGTCTCAAAGAAGGAATTTCAGAAATAAGTAGCTTGAGTCCCTGACCTCAGTTGGTCCACATTCTCTGTAATCCAATGATGCTGGCTTCCTTATTATCCCTTAAAGAAAACACTTCATCTCTCAGCTCTAGTCATTTTCATTGTCTCCAATACCTGGAAAGCACCTATTACTAAGCACCTCTGCCTCCTGGCTTCCCTGGACCTCCGTAAACCCCAACTAAAATTCCATCTTCAAGAAAGGAAGCCTTCCTTGATTCCCTCTTACTTCTAGCGCCTTCCCTCTGTTACTGTTTCTAATTTATCCTGTATATAGTTTGCTTACATATAGCTGTTTGTATGTTATCTCCCCCATTAGACTGTGAGCTCCTGGCTGTCTTTTGCCTTTCTTCGTATCCCCAGTGCCTAGCACACACAGTGCCTGGCACATAATAGGTGCTTCATAAAGGTTTATTGACTAGCTAACTGACCCCTCCCGACAACAGGACATGATCTCTAGGAGTGTAGGGATCTAGAGGGCTGCATGAGACTTTGCTCATGTACTTACCAATGCTTAAGGAGCATTCAGTTGGAAATGCCCAGTTGTGGTAGTTGATAATACGGAAATACAGCTCAAGAGAGAACCAATGGCTAGATTTTGGCACCTAGATGGAACAGTGGACAGTGCCAGGCCTACAGTAAGGAAGACTTGAGTTCAAATTTGACTTCAGATACTTACTGTGATCCTGGGCAAGTCACTAAACCTACCTGCTTCAGTTTCCTCAATTATAAAATGGGATAATGGCACTTACTTCCTAGGGTGGTTGTGAGGATCAAATGAGATAATGTTTATAAAGTATCTGCACGTTTCTTAACTCATAGTAAGCACTTAATACTTATTCCATCCCCCCCTTTAACTGCAGAAAGATATAGTAGAACCTAGAGAAGCTGGTAAGATCACCAAAAGGAGAGAGAGACCTAGACAGAGACATAAGAGACACAGAGAGACAGAGCATGTGTGAAGAATATAAAGGGTCACCCTTTCCCATTGACTTTCAGTGGTCCAAGTAAAGTTTTCAATGGGAGGAACAGAAGACCTATGAAATAAGACAGAGATGGCTATTAGCCAGAATGATTTCTGTCCAGAAATCTTAGAAAAAGGTTCTTCTTTTGATTGGGTCAATATGCTGTCAGCTGTAGTGGAAAAGCACCATACTAGAAATTAAGATATCTGGATTCTAGTCCCACCTTGGGCATTAACTTACTATGGGATATTGAGTAAATCACTTCAATTCTCTTGGTCCTATTTCCCAGTCTGTAAAATGGAAGAGATGGGCTATACTGTTTTGCTATCAGATCAGGGTTTCATAACCTTCTTTGTGTCATGGGTCCTTTTGACAGTCTGGTGAAGCCTATGGATCCTTTCTCTGAATAATATTTTTAAATGTATAGGATCATAAAGGAAACCACTTATGTTGAAATAGTTACCAAAATTAACCAAAAGGAGTTTACTAAAAGTCCCCAGGTTAAGAACCCTGGCACTCGACCACCTCTCTAATGCCTTTCAGCTTTACCATTCTATGATCTCTACAAAGAACCTTGAGCCTATCCTCAGAACTCTGTAACTACAGATTAATCATTCCTCCCTTAATGTTGAGGCAGGATGAATTTTGCTCTCCCCATTTTACAGAAATGAAACTGTAACAGAGATTATAACAGCTGCATGAAATCCCAGAGGGGCTGAGGGAGAAGATACAGGATTGGAAGTCTCAGCCCTAGACTTTTAAGTCCCTTCCTTGAACGTGGTGCCATACTGCCTTATTTTCACAAGGGTAATAAAAATAAAGACTTTAAAGTGTATTTCTTACCCTGGAGGGCTAGAGAACTCTTTCTCTTCTGTTTTTATGGTGCTAGTTGTGCCTATAGAACTAAGTGAGCCTATAAATCCCCAATAGCCTCCTACCTACTGTTCTTCCCTGGTGAGACTTGAAGTGATTACTTGATATGGTTTCAGGCTTTACAGAATGATAGGAAACTTAAAGAGTTTGCTTTTCCACTCATCTGCTGGGGAAAAAGAGTCTAATTTAAATACTGTTTCATTACTTCCAGAGAGGTGGCAGTAAATATGCTTTGTTACCTGGAGCAGACATTTAACTAATGGCTGTTATTGGAGATATTTCAATTGGAATTAGGAGCAAAATTTTCAGAGTTCCAACACTTTGCCTTCCCTTCATTAGGATATCATCAGTACTGTCAGCTCCACACAGGACCTAGTCCCAGTTGGAACCTATCACTCTCCCAGAGACTGCTTTGATCCAAAGGTAGGGGGTCCAAGAAAGAGAAACTCATCCTTTTTATCTTTAAATGTCCTCTTGGTCTCTCATTGGTCCCTCAGACAGGGGTAATTTATAGGTACCCTCCTTCCTTCCAGATGGGAAGAAATTGAGAAGCAGTCTGCAAGTTGTCTCTTACGGAGGGCAACACCTGCTTCAGCCCCTAGGTTATTGAGAAGTACACATTAAACCAGAATCTCATTAGGACTGTCAGAATTACATTGATTGACAACTGGAAAATCTCATTACACATTTCAGCAGAATTACAGTCTAGCTTTGATTAATATTTAGGCATTCACATTTGCAGAAGCAGCATTTTTGATTTGCTTTTCAAATACCACCAACATGCAGCCAGTCAGGAGATTCTCAAGTATTTCCAAGGTGAGACCAAGGAATGCTCTGCAAAAACAAGCTCCCTTTGTTTTCTTTCTTTATAATCTCCTCTGAACTGGGACTAAGTCCTTTTCGCTAGAACATTCTAATCTTACCTTTTCCCAGAGACGGAAGCAGTTGAACCAAAGTCATTAAGCTGGTGTTTTGTTCTAGGTTGTGACCAGGAAAATTCCTAGTGACCTTTGGAAATCACTTGTGGGTGACAAAAATGATGGATGATGGCAGAATTTTTTTGAGGTCCTAGGATAAAAGATCAAGTCACCATCTTCATTTGGATTAACAGGAGGCCAGGTCCACAAATCTGGAAAGATCAAAACCTCTGACTTTGTTCTTAGGGTCAGTCATAACATTTCTGTTTCGTTTTACATCCTATTATTGGCTAAAACTTTCTTATCCTTTACTTTTTTCCAAGCAGACAAAAATGAAGAATTAAATCAGATTCTTTGCTTTGTTTTCTCTCTGTTTTCTTTCTTCTTTCTTCTTTCCTTCATCCTTCCCTCCCTTTCTTCCTTCCTTCCTTTCTTCCTTTCTCCAACTTCTAGCTTTGAAGAATTAGCTAAAGTGTGATAAAATTATATAAGGCTGGCATTCATTAATCAGAATTCCTTGAGGAAACAGTCTAAGCAATTGATTTGAAAGGCATTTTAGGAGATCTTTCTCAACTAAAGTTTTCCTGACATAAGCACTTGACATCAATTCATAAGATCATAGGGAGCTCATAGATTTAGGGCTGGAAGGAACCTAAAAAGTCATGTAGCCTACCCCCTCACTTTTTCAGATGAGGAAACTGAGGACCAAAGAAGTTAGGTGCCTAAGCAGAAAGTTGTAGAGTGGGGATTTTGAACCTATCTTTCAAACTCCAAATCCAGCATTTTTTCCACCACACCACTATTTCAGTATCGCATAGAGTTTTCACCTATATTAAGCTTTCAGAAGGAAAATCTTGACCCTCAGTCTGGCTTTACTTCTGAGAAAACAACCAGGAAATCACAATAGTTCTCTCCAGGAAAAGCCTCTGTGGTTCTGTTCTTTCAACAAGAGACAATTGCTAAAACCTCAAAGTTCCCATAAATCATTGGGTTTCAACATAATATCCACTTCAGCAATGCCCTCTAAATCTATGATAATCATTCTTGGAGGGCTAACCCTCCAAGGTTAGTTTAACCCTGAGAGACTAATTAGCAAGGAAGGGTGGGTTAGTGGAGAGAGCACTAGTCTTGGCTCAGGAGTTCACATCTTGACTCTGAGGTTTACTAGCCCGGTGATCCTGGGCAGGTCACTTGACGTCTGAGATTCTTGGCTTCTTTAAAGAGAGATGATAACATAGCTCTTTAAAAGAGCATATTCCTTACTTCATAGGGCTATTGTGAGCAATGTGTCTTATAAACCATAACAAAATTCTGGAGTTGAAAAGGAACTCAGTTGCCAGCTAGTCCAACCTATACCTGAAAAGGAATCTCTGCTACAATATACCCAACACCCAACCTTTGCTTAACAACCTCCAATGAGAAAGTCCCATTATATGTGGAAACAGGTCACTGCATTTATGGTTCTGTGTATCCTAAACTTCAATATGCATGTGAACTATTTTAAGTAAAAGACCAAGCTAGGTTTCTGTTATTAAAAAGGAAATACTGTGTGAACCCACTAAAGACCTTTCAAAGTACAAAAGCAAGGATTTTTATATAATTATAGATAAGAGACTGAAGAAGGCCTTGGTAAATTCAGAGGAAGGAAAAGGAGGGGAGAGAATCTGCTGCCAGATTAATCTTCCTTATACATACATTTGGTCACATCACTCTTCTGCTAATTAAAAAAAAAAAAAATTCAGGGGCGGAGCCAAGATGGTGAAGGAGAAAGACGCACATACACATAGCTCCGAACCCACAAATCACAGAACGGCTAGAGGGGACCAAGCCAGGGCGAATTCTGCACCCAGAGACCACGGAGTATTGGAGCGAGGGAGATTTCTGCTCCGGAGAGACCTGCGGACCTCTCGCGGGGGGTCCTTCGCGCCGTGGACTGGGCGCCGGGACGGGGAGCGGAGTGCAGCGACACTGAGGGGAGGAGATCCGAGAGGGCTACGGGGACGGGATCTCCAGCGGCCACGCGGGTCCCCCCACCCACAGAGGGACCTGCAAACCTCTCGCAAAAGGTCCGTCGTGCTGCAGACGGGGAACCCAGCACGGACCTGCGCCGGCGGCGGCGGCCGCAGCTCCGAGAGGCACAGATCTGAGAGGGCTCCGGAGGCGGGATCTTCAGCGGCGGCACGGGCCCCCCCACCAACAGGTGACTGACGGGGGTGGGTGAGAGAGTCTCTTTGGCGGGTTGAGAGGGGAGTGGGGTGCCCCCATGGCTCGGGCCCCCCCGGGAGGTGGGGGCTGAGAGGCGGCTGTGGACAGGGGCTCCCCAAATGGGCAGGAGCCTGGATCCATTGTGGAAGGTCTGTGCATAAACCCCCTGAGGGAACTGGGCCTGAGAGGTGGCCCTGCCCCGACCTGACCACCTGAACTTAATTCTCACACTGAATAGCAGCCCTGCCCCCGCCAAAAATCCTAAGGCGGGAAGCAGCACTTGAATCTCAGTCCCCAAACGCTGGCTGGGAGGACCAGGAGGCGAGGTGGGTGTGAGGAGAACATTCAGAGGTCAGGTCACTGGTTGGGAAGAATGCCAAGAAAAGGGAAAAGAAATAAAACTATTGAAGGGTACTTTATCGGAGAAAAGACACCTCCTCCCTTCCTTTCTGATGGGGAGGAACAATGCTTGCCATCAGGCAAAGACACAGAAACCGAGGATTCTGTGTCCCAGCCCACCCAATGGGCTTGGGCCATGGAAGAGCTCAAGAGGAATTTTGAAAATCAAGTTAGAGAGGTGGAGGAAAGACTGGGAAGGGAAATGAGAGGGATGAGGGAGAAGCATGAAAAGCAGATCAGCTCCCTGCTAAAGGAGAACCAAAAAAATCTTGAAGAAATTGGCACCTTGAGAACTAGCCTAACTCAGCTGGCAAGGGAGGTGCAAGGGGCCAATGAGGAGAAGAATACTTTCAAAAGCAGAATTAACCAAATGGAAAAGGAGATTCAACAGCTCACTGAAGAAAATAGATCTTTCAAAACTGGAATGGTACGGATGGACGCTAAGGACTTTTCGAGAAAGACAGATATCTCAGAACATACTGCGCAGATTCGAAAAATGGAAGATAATGTGAAATATCTTATTGGAAAAACAACTGACCTGGAAAATAGAATCAGGAGAGACAATGTAAAAATTCTGGGACTACCTGAAAACCATGATCAAAAGAAGAGCCTAGACATCATCTTCCATGAAATTATCAAGGAAAATTGCCCTGAGATTCTAGAACCAGAAGGCAAAATAAATATTCAAGGAATCCGCAGAACACCACATGAAAGAGATCCAAAAAGAGAAACTCCTAGGAGCATTGTGGCCAAATTCCAGAATTCCCAGGTGAAAGAGAAAATATTGCAAGCAGCTAGAAAGAAACAATTCAAGTATTGTGGAAATACAATCAGGATAGTACAAGATCTGGCACCTTCTACATTGAGGGACAGAACGGAATGGAATAGGATACTCCAGAAGTCAAAGGAAATAGGACTGAAGCCAAGAATCACCTACCCAGCAAAACTGAGTATAATACTTCAGGAAAAAAAATGGTCTTTCAATGAAATAGAAGACTTTCACATTTTCCTGATGAAAAGACCAGAACTGGAAAGAAAATTTGACTTTCTAACACAAGAATGAAGAGAACCATGAAAAGGTGAACAGCAAAGAGAAATCATAAGGGACTTACTAAAGTTGAACTGTTTACATTCCTACATGGAAAGACAATATTTATAACTCTTGAAACATTTCAGTATCTGGGCACTGGGTGGGAGTACACACACACACACACACACACACATGCACACACACACACATACATAGAGACAGAGTGCACAGAGTGAATTGAAGAGGATGGGATCACATACTAAAAAAAAAAAAATGAAATCAAGCAGTGAGAGAGAAATATTGGGAGGAGAAAGGGAGAAGTTATATGGGGCAAATTATCTCTCATAAAAGAGGCAAGCAAAAGACTTATTAGTGGTGGGATAAAGAGGGGAGGCAAGAGAAAAACATGAGGTCTACTCTCATCACATTCCACTAAAGGAAAGAATATAATGCACACTCATTTTGATAGGAAAACCTATCTCATAATACAGGAGAGTGGGGGACAGGGGCACAAGCAGGGTGGGAGGGAGGATGGAGGGGAGGGCATGGGGAGGAGAATGCAATACGAGGTCGACACTCATGGGGAGGGAAAGGACCATAAGAAAATAGAAGTAAAGGAGGACAGGATAGGATGGAGGGAAATATAGTTAGTCCTATACAACACAACTAGTATGGAAATCATTTGCAAAACTAAACAGATATGGCCTATATTGAATTGCCTGTCGTTCAAGGGGAAGGGGTGGAGAGGGAGGGAGCTAAGGAGGTTGGAACTCAAAGTGTTAGGACCAAATGTAATGTTCTTACCACTGGGTAACAAGAAATACAGGCTAAGGGGTCAAGAAAGCTATCTGGTCCTACAGGACAAAAGAGAAGACGGAGACAAGGGCAGGGAGGGAGGATAGAGGAGAGAGCAGATAGGTCACAGGGGCAATTAGAGAGCTCGGGTTTGGGGGGGGAGGGGATAGAAGGGGAGAAAATTTGTAACCCAAAATTGTGTGAAAATAAAAAAAAAAAAAATTCAGTGGTTCCCTACTGCCTGCCATGTAAATCTCAATTTCTTTTGCCTGGCATTCAATGCTCCTTAGGTACCATATGCCTTTCTAGCCATGTCTCATATAACTATTTTCCACACACTATTTTCTGTCATTCAAACACACACCTATTTTCCTCTTTACCTTTGATCATCCTGTCCCCTAGGCCTGTTGAATTCCTAGCCATTTGTCAAAGTTCATCCCAAATGCCATATCCTACAAGAAATGTTCCTTGATCTTCCCAATCAATAACAACCTCTTTTTTCTGTAAGCATACAAAGTATCTTCTTTGTATATCTTTAATATGATTTATTTTTAATTGTTAATTAAGCAAATTAAAAACAAAAATTGATCTCTCAATACTTGCTACATGGTCCAACAAAACAAATTCCTTCATTAGCCAGGTATGAAAATGTGTGTCTCATTCTGCATTTTAAGTTCATTACTTCTCTATTATCTTCATTCTTTTGGTCGCACAGATCAGAGTTCTAAAGATTTTTTTTACGTCTGTGATGTTAGTATTATATAAATTGTCCTAATTCTACTCACTTGACTATAAATTGGTTCTTAAAAATCTTTTCAGTTTCCTCTGAAATTTTCAATTTCGTAATTCCTTATGCCAGAATAACATTCCATTGCATTCATGTATCACTATCAAAGAACTATCTGTTCATCTGTTCCCTGATAGGAGGAGGGCCCTGTAGTTTCCAAAACTGGGCAACCAGGAAAAGAGCTGTTGTAAAGGAAAGCAGAATCTTTCCTTTTTCCTTTGATTTCTTCAGAGTATAGATTTAGTAGTAATATGGGTCAACGTGTGTGTGTGTGTGTGTGTGTGTGTGTGTGTGTGTGTGTGTGTAGATGCAAGTGTGCACACATACAGAGAGAGAGAGAGAGAGAGAGGGAGGGAGGGAGAGAGAGAATTTGGTAACCTTCTGGGCATGGTTGCAAACTGCTTTCCAGAACTGATGGACCAGTTCACAGCATAGTATAATATAACAGTATATAATCTGTCTGTTTTCCTAAGGCTCCTCCAGCAATTGTCCCCTTTTGTCATCTTTGCCAGTCTATGAGGTAGAACTTCAAAGTTGCTTTAACTTGCATTCCTCTAATTATTAATTATTTAGACCTTTTTTTTTATTGGATTGTTGGTAGTTTGGATTTATTCTTTTGAAAATTACCTGTTCATATCCTTTGACCATTTATCTTTTGGGGAATGACTCTTAGTTTTACAAATTTAAATTAGTTTCTTTATATGTCTTGGAAATGAGACTTTGATCAGAGATTATTGTAAATATTCCCTCCCCCCTTACCCCATCCTTTCTTATTTTTATCACATTTGGTTTGTTTGGGCAAAAACCTTTTATTTTTATGTAATAAAATTTTTTTCCACTTTTTCTTGTATGAGCCTTTTTGTCATTTGTTTATTCATGAATTCTTCCCCCATCCATAGATCCAGAAGGTAACTTCTTCCTTGGTTTTCTAATTTGTATATGCATATTTTTATGTTATGTGTCCATTTGAACCTTATATAGTATATGTTGTGAATATTGGGCTAACCCTAATTTCTGCCAGACCACCATATAGTTTTTTCAGCAGTTTTTGTCAGATAGTGAGTCCTTCCCTAAAAAAGTTTTCCCCCCAGTAATTGGGATCTTTTGACTTATCAAACACTATGCTATAATGTATGTTTGCTTATGTACATTGGGTACCTAATCTGTTCAACTGATCCATTTTTAAACCAATACCAAGTAATTTTAATGATTACTTCTTTGTAGTATGGTTTAATAACTACTATTGATAGTCCCCTTTCTAACCACCTTTCTTTCCCCTTGAGAGTCTTGATATTTTGCTCCTCCATGTGCATTTTATTACCAAATTTTTAGCACTGTAAAATATTCTTTTGGGAGTTTTATTGGTATGGTATTGAATAAGTAAATCAATCTAAGTTGAATTGCCATTATATTGGATCAACCAAACCAAGAGCAATACATGCTTCTCTAATTATTTAGGTCTATATTTCTTCAAAGATTGTTTTATAGTTAGATTCACACAGTCTTTGAGTGAATCTTAGAAGGTAAATTTTCAAGTATTTTACAGTTTCTGTAGTTATATTGAAAGAAATTTCTCTTTCTAGCTCTTCTTTGTATTTATTATATATAGGAATGCTACTGTTTTATATAGATTTATCTTATATTCTGCAACTTTGCTCAAGTTATTAATTATTTCAGTTGATTTTATACTTGATTCTCTAGGGTTCTGTAATATACCACTGTATGATCTGCAAAAAGTGATCATTTTGTTTTCTCTTCTCCATGCTTAGTCCCTCAATTTCTTTATCTTGTCATATTGATATAGCTAGCATTTCTAGAGCTATGTTAAATAGCAGTGGTGAAAACAGGAATAATTTCTATACTCATGATCTTCTTAGAAAAGCCTGTAAGTTTCTCTCCATTACATATAATATTTACTCTTGGATTTAGATGAACATTATTTTTAATAATTATTCTTATGTTGAAGAAAATTTCAGTTATTGTTATGATTTTTAGAATTTTTTAAACAAATTATTCTGTATGATTTACAGATATGTAAGTGAATATAGTACCTACAATGCAAGCAACTGCAGAAGAGATGAGAGACTCAAGTAAACACTATCCCAAAGTTTAGTGCTGAAGACATGTTTCAGCTTAGATTTCTGGTACTATGTTCTGTGTTTTCTGGTAGATTTCCTCTCCCTTTAGGGAAGGGCTGATTTCAGTCAGAGAAGCTGATTAGGTTTCTGCAGCCTGCAGCATGAGTGCCAGCATTTTCCTATCTGAATAAACTCCCTCCCCAGTCCCCATTTTCCACTGTCCTTTCACTGCTCTAAGTTTATTTCCCCTTTATATAAAATTAAAATCTGACAGCCACTAGCTCTTGTCTATTTGATTAATGCTAGCATGAGTAGGCATTTGGGGAAAGGTTTACATTTTTATAGAGGGACAGCTTTAGAAAAGCTAAGATATATGGGAGGTGGAAAACATAGTGACTCTATCCAGAAGTCACAAACAAAATGGAAGCACAATGAAATCATACACCAAAGCAAGGAAAACAGGGAACCTATAAGCAGAGGGATTCATAACATAGATGTGAATATACCTTCAGACCTAAAAGAAATGGAGCAAAAGTCAGCTATTCCCTAGGAACAGGGGATATATGCTAGCCATGGAAGCCAGACCTCTGAGTGGTACCCAGGGAAACCAAAAGCTTCCTGTATATTTGTTGCTAGTTGGATCCTTGTTCAAGTGATACATGTGGGAACTCCATACCAGTGTTACCCATGGGTACCTTCTCTCCCCAAAGAAACACTGAACACATGTTCACATATATATGTGTTTTGTGTATATATAGATATATACATTATATATATAGTATGTGTATGTGTATGTATATATACATATGTGTGTGTGTATATACACATATATAAATTTTGCAATGAAGTATAACACCTTACATTCCATAAGGTCAGAGGTCATGTCTTATCTGAACCTTTATGTCCCCCACAGCTTAGCATACTTAGCCTATCTGTACAAAACAGTTGCTAACTGAATGTTTGTTGAGTTAAGGTAACCGGAGTAATTCCTTTTGACTGATGTAGAAAATGGGATAGGGAAAGATTAAATAAAATACTTCATTCAATCATTTTTCATTCATTTCACTCTTCATGATCCAATTTGGGATTTCTTGGCAAGGATATTGGAGTGGTTTGCCATTTCCTGGTTTTGCAGATTAGGAAACTGAGGCAAACAGGGCTAAGTGACTTACCCAGGGTCACATAGTTAGTCTGAGGCCAGATTTGTACTCAGGAAGATGAGTCCTCCTGACTCCAGGTCTGGCACTCTGTCCACTGGGCTACCTAGGTGTCCCAATATCCTTTATATGGCCTTATAAATCCATAATGAGAAATCTGGCCCTTCTACCAACCTTTCATAAACACAAATGCTTCCAAAAGTCAGAGGTCAAGAGATCAAAAGTTGTTTTTTCAACTCAGAACAGTCCAGGTATTTTTACTAGCAACATTTTCATGGTGGTGGTATTGGATTGTTTTGGTTTGTTTGTTTTCTCTTAATTTCTTTTTGCCTCTTCTGGGAAAGAGAAATGAAATAGGTGTTCTCTGCTGAGTTCTGGATATTGCTGGCAACAGGAATCACTCCGTACATACAATAGTATGTTATGGATTCTCTGCAAAGTTGTGCCAGCATTTAAATAAATCCATACTTGACCACTACCCACTTCGTTATCCCATTCTCATTCATCAACAGCTCTGTGCATCTGATGGAAAACAAGATCCATGAGTTGTCAGCCCTGCAGGGGAAATGAAAAGATGCTCTTGCCCACTCCCCCCACCCCACCCTGCCAGCTCATCCTCACTACCTCTTAGAAATCTGTTACAGGCCAGATGAATTTACTGAGTGCTCTCCACGTGAAAGCAGTTGCTTGCAGGAATCCAAAGACCATTTTTATGTTGCTTAAAGTGCTGCACATTGCCACTTAAATGCTAGGTGAAGCTATAAACAAAATCCAAACCTCTTTAAATGTAACGTCATTCATTCTCAATCTATTACTAAAACACCAGGGATCATAGTACTGCGGAGCCCTCTGCAGCCACACATAGGGATGTGACTATAACACCACCGGCAATGGATACTTAGAAATATGCCTTATCATCATAAAGATCATTTGTTGATAGAAAATAGAGAGTAGCAAGTGTCTCATGCTGTGGGAAATATTCTGTGATGTGCACTGAAAGAGTCATTTCTTTTGACCAAATAGGAAATATTCTGAAAGACGCACAAAAAAGCTTTCTATTATGTCCTCTTTGACCCCGAAAAGTTCCACTGATTTTTCATGACAAATATTGGCCTAGCACATCTGCAACTAAGTATATCTTCTTCAGCTAAATAAGCATATTTCAAATAGGTAATTATTGCAATACCCCCAAGGAGATCTGAGGTCCTTCAGGGAACTGCCTGACCTTCATATCAAGGTGCCTCCCTTTCCTTATTTATGAAATGAAGGGATTGAACTAGGGGATATCTAAAGTCTAAGCTAAAGGTTTCATTCTGTTTAATTAGGAGAGTGAATGGGCTTAGCAGCAGTAGAGGGAGGATTCATTTATATATTCTTTGGGCCTTGAGCTCAGGAAAGAATCAAGGGGAGATATGCAAGAACATTTCACCCTAGCAATAATACACTTGTATCACACTTGTGGTATATACCAGTAAGCTTACACAGAGCATCCTCCAGGTGTGCTGTCACATCCTGTGTAAGCTTGCTCAGGTCCTTCCCTAGAAGGTTCCACACCTCTCATTCTCTATACAAACCTGTGGTTCTACTAGCTATGGAAGAATGTTTCAACTGCTCCCATTTACTGGCCCAGGCTAACCAGACTAGCTCTTCTAAACTGATTTGAACTGGCTGCCTCTGTAACAGGAGCTAGGAAGAACCTGTTATTTTGTCATATTTGTGAGGCATTCCAACAACCTCTTGGAGGTCAACTGTCAGACTTTATAAACACGTTGGAGGAGTGAGAGGAAGGAGGTACAGAAATGTGAGACATAGAGAAAGAAAGACCAGAAGGAGGTGAATAAGCAAATATAGAGTACATATCTTTCTACCTACATCCATTTGCACCTATCGGAGTAAGTGACGGCTCACATACATAGACTTTTTTCATTGTCACCTTAAACAACTTGACTATACCGGTGCTAAAGCTAGGCACAAGACCATTTGAATCAACTGATGGGTATTCAAGTCAAAGGGATTTTAGATGGCCATATGATCCAACCCCTTCATTTTACAGATGAGGAAGCTAAACTCCAATAAGGTAAAGGGAATTGCCCCACGTCACATAGGCAGTCAGTGGCACTACGAAGTCTGTGCTGTTTTTACTATACCTAGAACTATATCTATGTCATTATACATCAGCATTCTATATCAATCACGTCTGCTTCTGGGAGAGAGAATATTGAAGTGATTACCTGAATAAATAAAGGGCAGCTGCGTGGCACAGGACTACATCACTGGGCCTTGAATCAGGAAGATTGAAATTCAAATCTGGCCTCAGACCCTTACTAGCTGTGTGACCCTCGACTCTGTTTATCTCAGTTTTCTCACCTGTAAAATCTGGATAATAGTAGCATATACATCCCAGAATTGCCATAGTAAGTGCTATAAAAATGTTAGCTATTATTAGTTATTACTATTATTGATTCAAGTAAAAAAATCTTACCAACATTTCCTAAAATGTTCAGATAAGAGAAACAGAAAGGATGAAAGATACTCTGGCATGCTTTTTCATAACTTATTTACTAAATCACCAGTTACTATCTTTCTTTTTTTAAAAAAGTTCCAGTTAAAACTACTAAGGTACCAGAAGCAGCCTGGCATAGTGGATATCTTGTCTCTGACATATACTGGCCATGTGATTCTAGAAAAGTCATTTAACTTCTCCACACTCCAGCAACTTTCTAAAACTATAAATTAAAGAGTAGGAAAGGAAGTTTCCTGACCCTGGTTCCCTATATTAATAAAATCACAAGTCTGATCTTAAGAAAAAGGAAATAGTAATTATAAGGATTTTTTAGAAGAATGATTAAATTCCACTCTTTGACCCTCTAATGTCTCTCTCAAATGCCTCTTAGAATGGTGAGGAGGGAAGATATCTCCATTTATCACTGATGGCAGCTGGGAAGGGTAATTGGTTAGAATACAATCCACAGTAGAAGTGATTAGCCAAATTTCCCTCAGTTCTATGCTGTTATCAGAAGTTACTTCCATCATTCAGTACTTTAAGAATATATGATTTCCTCAACAGAAAAAGATTCCCTTCACCAACACAAATCACAATCCCACCACAATACAGTCTTGAAGAGTTGCTGAGGCTAAAAACACTCACCCTGAGGCCAGCTTGGTGATGAGTTTCCAGCTATTCAGTTGATAGCAGAGACATGCAGTCCAAGCTGAGTCTTTCCAGTTTGAGAAAGTCCACCCAAACTTGCACTCTGCTGACAAGTCTTCCAGAAACCAAGGTCAGTTTTGATTGTCATTCATTCATCCATGTATCCATCCATCCATTCATTCATTCATCATCCAACAAACAATTTAATATTTGTGCTATGTTATAGGTACATAGTGGAAACTCACTTATTAAGAGCTTCCTTTGTGCTAAACACTGTTCTAAACTCCAAGGACGTGGATAGAAAATCAAGATAGCACCTACTTTTAAGGAAATCATTGGGGAATGATTGGGGAAAACAATCCATAAAGGAGGGACCATTGCAGAAGAAAAGTCAAGGTAGTACCTAAACAGGGAAAATAGCAGAAACAATGGCAGGGCCCAGAGGCTATTATGAAATAATGGCAATGACTAAGATTGGAAAAGGGGGGGAGGGGATTCTGAGACACCCCCCCCCCCCCAACAAAAGACTGGAATACAAGAGAAGGTCATCTGGAATGAATTGGCAGACTCAAGCATTCTTGAAGTCAAGGTGGTAACGATTTATTGTTACACTTTTCAGCAGGAAAGCATTCTTAGGGAACCTGTGATTTGAAAGGGGCACAGGTAAAGTTTATATAGGATATTCTATAGTAAAGCATGTGCCAAATATGCTAACTAGATGGTTCAAGATAGGATTAGGGAGTGATCAAGAAGTGGTTAGTTTTCAAAGGAACATGCCCTTCTAGCATCTACTGCATAGGTATTTTACCCAGACTTCACTGGGAAATAGCGCAGAACAGTGTTACATGAAGGTGTGGTTTTAGACCTGAAATGTCACTAAGTCAACTAATGGTCAGGGCTGCCTGAGAAATACCCAGGCTGCCCCTATCAATGTCTTGTTAGACAAGATAAATGTAAGGGCGTATACGTATGCCTAAGTCTAGGATACATATGATTAGTCAGTGAGTAGTAAATATTGTTATGACCCAGTACACAGCCAGTTCAGCTAGTACACAGCTGATTCAAACTAAAAAATTCTGTAGGTGAAGCTGGTTACTGTATCAGGAAGAGAAATAAAGGTTTTGCTAGGGCAGGCTGTCCTCAGACTGGAGAGAAATTTCCAAGGATAGTGTTTTGAGGCTAGGGAGAAAAGTGATTTTTAGAGAGAAATGTGATTTTAGAATTGGGGTCCAAGCACATGCACCCAAGTACCCCATCAGCAGGACAGACAATCAGTCACTTAACAAGAGAATATGGGTTTAAGGGTTAGAGTAGAGTGGGGCTCTGGGATATCTCCAACAGAAATAGGGATGTTGAGGTCAGTATCCAGCTAGGAGTAGGCATGGTGTACCCAGTGGGAATTTGGTAGCTGGGCAATGAGGTTGGTTGGGGAAGGGAAAAATCTATGGCTCCCCCAAAGAACAGCAGTTGTAACTATTGGCCTCTCTGACCTATTGGCAGGTTGTTGTTGTTGTTGTGAAGAAGACCATTGTATCAGACAAAGGATGGCATGACTTGCACTTGACTTTGTTTTGAGGGAGGGAGGGCTGTGCAGCTCACCAGCCTCACTTCTCCTGAATCCAGTGACCAGATATTAGGTTGGGGGGAATGGAAGGTCTCCTGCTCCCCACAATGGGGCCAATTCTATGTAATGGAGAGGAACAACCACAAGAATAGGGAACATAGACTTGGGGTTGGGAAACCATTGGTAAGCAACCAGAGAGGAGCATAATAGCAAGGGGAACCTGGAAAAACTTAAAGCAGAAAGAGAGGCAAATAAATGAGAATTAGGACACATAAGGCAAACATCCCCTACTTCCCAATTTTTGCTAAGGCTGTTTGTTCTCTATTCCTCAAATGTTATGTGAGCTCAGACTTTAACACTATACTTTGAGGTAATCTGATGCCAGCTGAATACAGAAAGGTCACCAAGTTGAGGGAAGGGGTCTATTTTTATTTCACCTAATATAAATATTCCCCATTTATTTAAGCACTATAGAGCACGAATTCCTCGCTTTGATTCGGTAATAGACCTGTGCACCTCCCATTATTTCAAAGGGTGTCACAAAATTCTCAAAGTAAAAAGTTTTTTCAGGTCACAATAATTGTAACATAGCACTTTGGTGAACTGAAAGGAAAGATGAGGGATATTTGAGGAAATATGTTGGAAATTAATCAAAGAAATCAAGTTTCTTCAACAAGGTCAGAACTATAGAGAAGAAGAATATTTGCTTGCCTGGCAATCATGATCTTTTTCCAGAATTTAGCTGGAAGAAAGGAAATTGTATCCACCCACCATCTTCATCACAACTATCAGAAAGGAAATGAGGTCAAATCATCTAGGAAAAACAATTCCTATCCTCAGAAATGACAGCTGTCAGTGAGTCCTTTAATTTATTCACTTATTGACTATCTAAGATCCAGCTTCTTAAAATGCAAGTTCAATTATACAGTGTGAAGTAAGATTAAACAGTGCTTACTATCCGAGGATAAACAAGGATAGGAGACTGGCTTTTGCAGGGAGAGGAGCTCAGTGGAGATCAGGCTTAAGAGAAGCAAGCCTGAGTAAGAGATTTAAGCACTGCAATAGGGCTGAGGAATAAAGACCATATTGTCATCTGAAAGGGCTTCATTGGGATAGTAAAAATCTAAAGCACAGCTTAAAGGTTTCAAATGCAATAGTGATTTTATGACAAATGTATAGTGGGTGGCTGACTGCAAAGACCTGACATTGAATATTTCACTGGTGTCATTTCACAAAGTAAGTTTTTAAGACTCAGAATTTGTTAGAAGTTGTACCTCTCATCCTTGACCAGAATCAGAAACAATGGAATTGAAAGGCAACAGGTTAAACAGTGAAAAACAAGACAGAAAGAAAAAACAGCAGCCTTCTTAGGGAGGAGCTCCTAAGGGTGAGGCCCTCCCTAACCCAGTCACCTACCCACTACCCACCCCCAACATGGAAAGACTCTGTAATGTCTTTGGAATCAGTATTTCCTAGCAGAAAGTTTGTGTTTCCAGGCTCCTGAGCCTCCCAGACCACAAAAGCCATCTGTTTTCTTCTCTGTGCAAAGTTGCAAGGTGCAGTTTTGTAGGGGACAACTTCTCCTGCTGAAAGCACTGTGAATTGATCTCAGAAAAGCAAGAGAGGAAATCCTGTATTGATTAACAATGTTATCTGTAAAGAGCACACCTTCAAGTATGCAGACCAGAAATGGTCTGTGGTGCCAATGTGCACTGTCAGCTGGATTTTGTTGGAGGAAGGCAGACTCTTCCTCTTTGGGACCATGCTCTTGCAAACCCAACTATGGAGCTCACCTTCAAGATTTCCTGGGACCCCTTTCAGTGCTCCTGCTTCCCAGCTCTCACGTGCTCTAGACTCTCAGCTGCATTACCTTTGTTCTCTCTTCCTCCCTCCCATCCTCCTTTTACAACTGCAAACATCTTCGGAACTGACAATTATTTTCAAAAGCCTGACCTTCTCCCATCACTCTCCACCTTGGCAATGGCTGCAAGTGCTAAATTCCTGTGCCTGGTACCTTTACAACAATGTTCCTGGAGAATCTTTTGACTACAGTCCTTTGTCCTGCTACAGTCAACCATTCTACTTCCATTCTACCCAATGCCTAATTAACATTCCAGTGTTGGCTCTATGAGGCAGCTAGGTGCCTCAGTGGCTAGTGCTCTGGGCCTGGAGTCTGGAAGATCTGAGTTCAATTCTGGCCTTGGCCACTTACTAGCTGTGTGACCTTAGGCAAGTCACTTAACCTCTGTTTGCCTTAATCCACCAGAGAAGGAAATGGCAAATGACTCCATTATCTTGGACAAGAAAACCCCATGGACAGTATTGGTGTGTTTTGCGTCACAAAGCATGGGACACAACTGAACAGTAATAACCTCAGGTCTCCTTTCCTTTATCTAGTGTAGGGACATGAAATGGCACACAAGGTGCTGTCTCATATCTGTCTTAACAACCTGATCATAAGTTTTTAATATTGCTAGCTCAGGACTTTGGGCTTCAATAACTATTTCCATGGCTTTCCAGAGATATGTGAAATGTTCTGATAGCTACCAACAACATGGAACCAGCAAAGCCAGTTGACATCACTGGGGTTTTCACTGTTATTACTGTTGTTTTTGTCACTAAAGGCCTTCAGACTAATGTCTTCATTTGGTCTGCTACTGAGCAGACTCTAATGGAGATGCTTCCAATAAATTAGAGGCAGCTAGGCATGGCAAAACACCAGACCTGGAGTCAGGGAGGCCTGAGTTCAAATGCAGACTCAGAGGCTTACTAGCCTTTGTTGGGCAAGTCATTGTCAGTTACAGCCTACTTCAATTTCCTCATCTACAAAATGGGATTAATGATAGGACCTACTTCCCTGGGGTTGCTGGAAAGATAAAATGAAATAATGTTTGTTAAGTGCTAGATATATATTAGCTTTTACTATTAGGAGGAAGGTGAAGGGGAGAAATGATAGGTCAGTTCTCACTTTTATAAAGGCTTTCCAGTGACAATAGCTCTGTCCTTACCATTCCACAATTCCCACCATTAACATACACTGAGCATCTCTCTCCTATCATACTGTGAGGTAGCTTTTTATTCAACTGAATGAATATAAATGACTCTTATTTGCTTCAAGGAAAATTAATTAGGGTAAAGCAATTCATTTACTCAACTTTCTTGCAGTTCTATTTTGTTTTGTTTGAAAGACTAGGGTCAGCATGAGGAGTGGCAGCTCATGCCTGTAATCTCTACTGCCAAGAAGTCTGAGGTGGATAGATCTTCTGAACTCAGGAGTTCTCAGCTACAGAGGACAAAGCACATCCAGCGCCTGCACTGTCTGTCATTAATATGGTGAACCCCTGGGAGGGGGAGAGGTTGCCTAGGAATGGTCAAGAAGCCCAGGTTGGAAAAGGAGCAGGTCAAAGTTCCCATTGATCAGTGATTCCAGATGAGAAGAATGTACTTCCAGAAGCCTAAGCAGATAGGGAAACTAAGTCTTTAAAAAAAAATAAGACTATCTAGATCAACCCTCCCTCTCACCTCACACACTCACAAGCACTTCCCCCAAAGGTTCAGCTAGGTTCTAAAAAGGTAAACAAAATTAGCTAATTAAAAATTTAGTTAATGCTATTATATGTAGCCCACAATTTACTCAACTCTAGATCTGTATGAGGGTTCAGTTGGAGCAATTTTGGAAATATGTACCTAAATTGTCTTGAGCTCTCATCCCAACTCACGTAAAAATGTTTAGAAATCACCTTAACTCAATCTGCACCTTACTAGAAGACTAGGGGAGGATTTTAAAAGCAAATATCTAATCAGACAGATGGTGCAGCGGATAGAGTGACAGGTCTGGAATTAGGAAGACTCATCTTTCTGAGTTCAAATCTGGCCTCAAATACTTGCTAGCTATGTGATCCTGGGCAAGTCATTTAACCCTACTTGCCTCAGTTTCCTCATCTGTCAAATGAGCTGGAGAGGGAAATGACAATCTACTCCAATATCTTTGCCAAGAAAACCCCAAAAGGGATCACAAAGAATCAGACACTAAAAAACAACTGAACAAGAACAAAAAATAATTAGCAAGAGAATAGGGAAGATAATCTTTGCCAAAGCATTCTGGAGATTAGGGTCCAAATTAATAGTGGGGAAACAATTTCTAGAAAGACTCATGCTAGAGAATTCCAGTCAAGATAGTGTCATAAAAGTTTACAGTCAAGCCTAGCTCCCCTAGAAATCTTCCCAGAAAAGAGGAAATAAGGTCACCAGGTAAAGCACAATCAACAAAAACAAAACCAAAGTCCAGCACTGTGTGGAAGCTTGCATAGGAAAGCTTATGGCCAGTGCAGTCTCTGCAACCAACCTAAAACCACTGGGATCTCAACCCTGGCCCCTTGGAGCTATAGAAGCAGCTAAGCCAGGTTCCTTGTTAATCACCATACTAAGAAAAGGAGATGGCTCTGTCCCAGGTAGAGAGTGTATCCAGTTATCCCTTCCACATCTCAATTTTCCTCATCAAGATTCCAATACATTGCAGGTCACCATAAGAAATTAAATGGGTATTTGGGGGACTTTTGCAGAAACCTTAGATGACACTTGAAGGCCAACAGAAGACACAGAAATTCTATATGCCTCTGTGTGTGTATGCACATGCCCAATGCAGAGAGTACTGTATAATATAGCCTATGATCAAATACTTAAATTTTACCATAATATACTTTAAACACCCCATAAAAAGAAAAAAAAAATTCAGACTTCTTCTCTGGTACAAAGGGAGGACCAAAATTCTTTTTTGTGGGGCAGGGGTGGGGTCAGGCCCCTAATCTGCCCAATGCAGAAGAGATAAGTATATACTTCTTGGCCTACCAGGAGGCCTAAAGTCAATCAATGTGAAAAGTGCTATCAGAATCACAAAAGAGGCAATGCTAGCTCTGTCTAGGTCACTTTACAAAAAGAAGAGCTCAGGCATTCTGTCCAGGACATAAGGGGAAATCCAGGGGACTTCAAACCAGTGTGATCTCCAATATTCAGGGGCCATAACAGGGAATCAAGTTAACGGAGTCAAGTCAAAGGAACCCTAGAATCCCACGAGAGTCCTGAAGCCAGTCTGATCTAGTCAGGGCCTAAGAGGATTGTAGCAAAGGACAATGCCAATTCCTGGCTAGTGATGTCAACCTGAAACAAAGAAAACTACCAAAGTAGCAAACACTAAGGTCTTTTAACCAAGAAAAGGGATATAATTCACTGCCATCATGCAGCACCAAAGTAATGGCGTGCTCAAGAGGAAAAGAGCAGGGCAGGGTTAAATACATTTCAACAGACTGGGCATCTCATGAGAGGCACAGCCTAGAGAAACTATTAGGTATACTGTTTTGTCTAATAACCCAAAAATCCATAGAGAAGGCTGGAATAAGGAGGGAGGTGATATGTGGTCAGAACAGGAAGTTTGGGCTCCAGGTACAGCAATAGGGAAATCAGCTTGGTTTCCAATAATAAGATCAGTTGATACCAAAGTCAGGTAGCCCCTTTCAATATCTGCATTCAACATTCTGCTCTTGACTGGTTTCAGTCCTCCTCAGGAAGTTCATAGCACTAGGATCAGACAAGATCAGCAGTTGCATTCAGCAATGATTGCACCAGAGGAAGACAGAAGGGTTGGGACCAGCAGTCAATAAAAGAGAGGCAGAAAACTGGTATGGAAGCAGAGGACTAAGCCTGATCCCTTCATGAGTGATTCAGAAAAAAAAAAAATGATTTGCTACAAAGTCTTTAAGAGTTGATAGAAAATATAAAGCAAGAGGTAAAAAATAAAATAAAATTAGGATTCAAGAAAAAATGGGAAAGGGATAAGTAAACTTAGGATAGAAGGTAGAAAACTTTAACCACCTAATGGACCCCCTAAAAAATATAATGGAAAAGAAACAGAATTGAAATGTTCCACAAGACAGTCAAAAATATTAGAATATCAAAAGACTGGAAAAATAAAACCTATGAGGTATTTACTATCAAAAACAGTAGACCTGGAAAACAGGTTTAGGAAAGATAATTTAAAAATCACCAGATGCCCTAAAACTATGACCAAAAACCCTAAAAAATGTGAATACCATCTTTCAAGAAACCTACTCAGATTATATAGAAGCATATGACAAAGTAAAAATGAAGAAATATCTGATCACCTTCTGAAAGAGACCCCAAATTGAAAATACCTAGAAACATCACAGCTGAAATACAGAGCTTCCAGGTCAATGGAAAAATATACAAGTCTATGCTACAACTATTCTAAAGGAAAGGCAATCTTAGACAGCAATATGCCAAAAGGCAAAAGACAAAAACAAATAACCAAGAATAATTTATCTTGAAAAAACTGAATAATGTAAAGGGGGTGAGGTGTAGGGTAGAAATATGACTTAATATAATTGAAAACTTCCAAGCACTTATGATTAACATTTTGGAGCTAGATAGAATCTTTGAAACATAAATATGGGGGTGGGAATGAATAGAAAAATAGAAAGTTAAATACATTTGACCAATCAAAAAGGGCCAAATGATCACCAAGTCCTTACATTCTTATGGGGAAGGGGGAAAAGGAAGAGATAAGTATCCCTACAAAATCCTAATGCCTTAAAAGGACAAGATAGCATAAGGACATAGAACCTGGGTGTACTGTTGCTATTCCAGAAAAGAAAAGGAAGGGAAAAAGGAATACGTGAGGGAAGAAAAGAGTGAAAGTTATTATTTCTCATAATATGCAAAGATGGAGAAGTTAGACATTTCATGAAACTCATTCTTTTCTGAACATATACACTTTCTCTATAGAAATAAGGGGGATAATGAGAAGGAAGAGCAAAGTTTAAGAAAGAACTGGGTATAGTCACAGGCAAAACAAACCAACTGGAGAAAGAATCTCTGGGGGAAAAAGATTCAAATATAAAGGAGTTGCTACAAAGAATTTGCCCCCACAAAGCTCACTTCTGAACATGCCATAGCCAACAGATGAGTCACTCTCTTTTGTCTGCCTTTAATCCATTGATATACTGGGTTATTCAGCTGCATGCACCTTTATCAAAGCATCTCTGGTGACTTTTTCTTCTGGGCTTTCATAGTTCACAAGATCACAACATAGTCAATTCCATCTCCTAGATCTCAAGTCAAAAAACAAAAGTTATTAAAATCATACACTATGAGCCAGACTCTAGAATAAAGATAAAGGTAAAACAAAAACAAAAATGGTCCCTGCCTGCAAGGGCTCACAACCTAAGCTAACATGCAAACGACCATGTATAAACAAATGTGTACAAAATAAATTGAAAATAGTCAAAGACCAGCATTAAGGAGAGGAAGGAAGGCATCTTATAGAAAGTGGGATTTTAACTAAGAATTGAAGGAAGTCAAGGAAGAGAGGAAAGCCAGAAAATGGAGATAAGGAAATAGAAAATTACAGGCATGAGGGACAGCCTCTGAAAATTCATGGAGTTTGAACATGGAATGTTTTGTATGAGTAACAACAAAGAGGCCAGGGTCACTGCATTACAATGTATGGATGGGAATAAGATATAAAAAGACCAGGAAGGTGCAAAGTTATGAAGGGCCTTAAATTTTTTTTAAAAGGGAATTTTATTTGATCCTGGAGGTGACAGGAAACCACTGTCATTAACTGCTACCTCTCTGCAGCCTTGATGGAATATTAGGAATATATAGGGATCTCTGGGATACTGTCTTCTCTTAGCTCCCCATATTTTTTCTCCAGCACATATATCTCTGTACTCCAAATCAGAGTCCACACTTCATTGTGCAGTCACCCTATATTGTAGAGATACTATGTCTTCAGAAACTGAGTCTTGGGAACTTTTCCCAGTGAGTGACCTTTCTCTAGACCTTTTCATCATGGAAAATTCAGTCCATTTCCACCAACACACCCCATTACATATAAATAGAATATTAATTTTAGATCAAATTTACAATACGCTTTTTTTATTTTTAAGCATTCTATGTCCACTGGGACCTATCAATGATAAATATGTCAGTGTATTTATGCCTAATTTATAGGGATTAGGACAAAATTTTGTTAACTTAAATTTATTGATAGAGTTTTCTTTTGTTGTATCTTTGTTTTTATAATGTATTATTGGTCCTATAAGTGACTTATTCGATGCCTAGTCCTTGGTCAGGAATATAAGCACCAATTCATAACTTATTTCTATGGGGAAATACAGTCTTTACCATAGTTTCTATGCCAATATCTGTTGTAAAGAAGAAGTAGATAAGTTCTTTAAAGGATTTATTAGGAGGGTGGTATGCAGAGTAAAAACAAGGACTCTCCTGAGCTCTCCCCCAAACTCTTCCAAATACCTTTAAAAAACGACTCTAACCAAATTCTAGAGCAGCAGTACCCACAAAAAGAGGGAGCAAAACAAATTTCTAGTCCAAGACAACTTGGAAGGTCAGCAGGACAGGTCTGTTGCACCAGGGTGAGAGAGGAGCATAATCCAACACAGCCCAGGCCTACAACCAGGCCCTAACAAATTAGAAGCAGGCCTTGGGAGTGACTGAATCAGCAGTGGCAGTGGCTGCAGCAGAGGCTGTGACTGTGGCTGCTTCTGGAGCTCTCAGCCTATGGTCAGTAAGGGGGTCAAATAAGAGGTCAGAAGGAGATTATAGGAGTCTTTTTGCTATGGCTAAGGCAGGACTCTGTTGATTTACCCATACTCAGATCTGGGTCAAAGTCCTGGGTGGCAGTTCCAGGGCAAGGAGGAGCACCAGCATACTAGTGCTAGCAACAGCCGTAGAGAGAAGATGCTCCTCATAGCTCCAGGGCAGAAAAGAGTGTGTGTGGTCACTCACAGACCAAAATACAGACTAGGAGAGTATTAAACACCTCTCCTTAGATCATACCACCTTAGAAGAACTAAAAATTTACAAGTCCCTAGAAGCATCTGAAAACAGCTGCACAAAACCCCTAAAACTTCAACCAGTGCACCCTCCACCCTGGAAGCAAAGTCCTACTTTAACAAAGAGTTAAAGTTCAAGTAATGGTCTAGAAAAATGAGCAAATGATGGAAAAAAAACTCTTGGGTATAGGAAGTTACTATGGTGTATGTATGTGTGTTCGTCCTCTGTTGCTGAAGAAGACCATGCCATCAGAGAAATAATGACATGACTTGCACTTGACTTTGTTTTGAGTGAGGGAGGACTGTGCACGTCACCAGCCTCACTTCTCCTCCAGAGCCATCTGAATTCAGTGACCAGATATTCATCAGGATGACTGGAGATGACCCAGGACGAGGCAATTGGGGTTAAGTGACTTGCCTGAGGTCACACAGCTAGTGAGTGTCAAGTGTCTGAGGTGAGATTTGAACCCAGGTCCTCCTGACTCCTGCACTGGTACTCTATCCACTGTACCACCTAGCTGCCCCTACTATGGTAACAAGAAAGATCAAAACACACACTCAATCAAAGCTCCTACATCCAAAGACTCTAAAAAATATGAATTGGTTTCAGGTCATGGAAGAGCTCAAAAAACAATTTTGAAAATCAAGTAAGAGAGTTAGAGGAAAAACTGGGAAGAGAAATGAGAGTGATGAAAGAAAATCATGAAAAACAAGTCAACAACTTGGTAAAGAAGACACATACACACACAAAAAAAAATGCTTAAGGAAATAATACCTTAAAAAACAAACTGAGCCAAATGGTAAAAGAGGTCCAAAAGCCAATGAAGAGAAGAATGTAGAATTGGTCAAATGGAAAAGGAGGTCCAAAAACTAACTGAAGAAAATAATTCCTTAAAAATTAGAATAGTGCAAATGGTAGATAATGACTTTATGAAAAACCAAGAAACAATAAAACTAAACCAAAGAATGAAAAAAATAGAAGACAATGGGAAATATCTCAATGAAAAACAGCTGAACTGGAAAACAGATCCAGGAGAGATAATTTTAAAATTATTGGACTACCTGAAAGCCATGGTCAAAAAAAGAGCCTAGACATCATCTTTCAAGAAATTATCAAAGAAAACTGCCCTGATATTCTAGAAGCAGAGGGAACAATGCAGGATGCTCTCAGAAAAACTTGGAAAGACTTACATGGGTGATGCAAAGTGAACTGTACTGTGTACAAAGTAATAGCAATATTCTAAGATGTGAATGACTTAGCTATTCTCAGCAATAAAACAATCCAAGACAAATCTGAAGGACTTATGATGAAAAATGCTATCCATCCCCAGAGAAAGAACTGATGGTGTCCAAATACAGATTGAAATATACTTTTTTACTTTATTTTTCTTGAGTTTCTTTTATCTATGTTTTCTTTCACAACATGATCTTTATGGATATGTTTTACAGGACCACACATATATAACCTATATTGAATTGCCTGGCTTCTCAATGGTGGTGGGGTAGGAGAGAGGAAGAGGGAGAGTTTGAAACTCAAAGGTTTAAAAACAAATGTTAAAAAATTGTTCTTACATATAACTGGGGAAAAATAAAATACTAAATAAAAGCTAAAAGAAAAAGAATTTATTAGGTTCCTCCAAATAAAATTGATGTATACTTTAACATTTAGTGAGTTCAATGCAATGGTAGGCATAGAGGAAAACAGCAAAACATATATTGGAGGAAAATATGGTTCAAGATGAAGAAACAAAAAAAGGTAAGATGTTTCTAGATTAAATGACACCTCATCCCTGTACATCGTGTGTGTGCATGTATGTATATATGTCCATATACATATGTATATGTCCATATACACATGTGTGTTCGCATGCATGCATGTATATGTGCCTGTGTGTTCACGTGTATGTGTACATATACACATACGTACATGTGTGTGTTTACATACATACATTTTATATATATATATATATATATAAAGTTGAGGGTCTTGACTGTTGAAGACACCACATGACATTTCTTTCATCCCCCACAAAGAAAATCAAATAGAGCTCATCTTTGGCTGACAGTTAGGCATGTATCACCAGACCACTGACTTGTTTGAGAAAAATCGATACCAAATTAGAAAACAAGAGTAAAATGAAAAGCTATGGTGTACAATTAAAACAGCTCCAACCTTATCTATTTCAACAAGCTACTGATGGTGAAGAATGGAAAGTGGATACCACAAAAGTCTCTATCATCATAACCCAGGTTAGATAACTGCCACAATAAGCAGGAATAAGAGAGTTCTGAAACAGCCCCAGAGATTAATACTTCATGTCTCTGTCAAACAGAGAGCTATGGCAGCTAATGGCAATTTAGATTTAAACTCTAATCTCATTTACAACATCTTATAAAGGAGAATGGAAAAAGATTATGAAGAACACCACTCCAAGAAACATGGAGAACCATAAGCAAAAAAAAAAAAAAAAGGAATTTATAGGAAGAGTGTTGATCAAATGAGCTTATCTCAAGACTATTTGAAAACTGAAACTGAAAGGAAGACTAAAGGATACTGAGGGACCAGTTCTTAGATATTGGAAAGATTGTTGTCATTCAGTCATGTCCAAATCTTCATGACCCCAAGGACCATAGCATGCCAGATCCTACTGTCCTCCACTATTTCTCAAAGCCTGTCTAAGTTCATATTCATTGTTTCCATGACATAATTTATCCATCTCATCTTCTGCTGTCCCCTTTTCCTTTTGCCTTCAATCTTTTCCAATATCAGGGTTTTTTTTTTCCCAAGGAGTTCTGTCTTCTCATTAAGTCACCAAAGTATTTAAGCTTTAGCTTCCAGTGAATTGATCTTCCAGTGAATAATCTGAATTAATTTCTTTAATTATTGATTGATTTGATGTCCTTGCTGTCCCAGGCACTCTCAAAAGTCTTCTCCAGAACCACAATTCAAAAGTGTTGATTCTACAGCATCCAGCTTTCCTTGTAGTACAACTCTCCCACCCATTCACTGCTACTGGAAAAAACCATAACTTTGATTATGTGGATCTTTGTCAACAAGGTCTTATCTCTGCTTTTTAGTATGCTATGCAGATTTGCCATAGCTTTCCTTGCAAGGAGCAAAGATCTTTTAATTTCATGACGGAAGTCACCATTTACAGTAAGCCCAAGATTATGAAATCTGACATTGCTTCCATTTCTTCTCCCTCCATTTGTCAGGAAGGGATGAGATCGGTTGCCAAGATTGTTGTTTTTTTATGTTGTTTCAAGTCAACTTTTATACTCTCCTCTTTCATCTTCATCAAGAGGCTTCTAAATTTTTCTTCACTTTCTGCCATCAGAGTGTTATTGTCTGCATATCAGAAACTGTTGATATTTTACCTGGCAACCTTATTTCCAGCTTTTGATTCATCCAGCCTGCATTTTGCATAATATATTTTACATTTAAGTTAAGTAAATAAGGTGACAATATTCAGCCTTGTCATACTCCTTTTCCAATGATAAACCAATAAGTTGTCCCAAGTTCTCTTCTAACTGCTGCTTCTTGGCCCACATATAGGTTTTTCAGAAGATAAATAAGTTGATCTGGTATTCACATCTTTTTGAGGACTTGCCATATTTTGTGGTGATCCATACAGCCTAAGGCTTTAGTATAGCCAATGAAGCAGACACGGATGTTTTTCTGGAACTCCCTTACTTTCTCCATAATCCAGTATCTGAAAAAAAATACCAATTGATTGGATAAAATCATGGATATGATTGCTACTCCCAAAAAGGCAATTGAGAAAATAATCATTACTGTCCCATTTGCCTACTTTTTTATTTCTACAAAATTATTTTGAGAATAATTTCAATATATATCAAGAGTGTCCTTGATGAAAAGGAGGAATAAACCATCAGATTTTCACAATGAACTTCTGCAGCATACTCACATAATTGACTGAAAGGTACAGAGAATACAGGATTTCCCCACTGGCATGAAGGAGATCAAATGGAAATCCAGTATTCATCTGAACAGCAGAACACTTGTTTGCTTATTATCAGGAAGGAATAAACCCAGAGAGACAGAGATATCCATATGCTCATAGCTGCCCTGGCCAGGGGAGACAGCAGCCTCTATTTCCCTCACCTACCCCATCCTGGCAGCTCAATATAATTCTGTCGCCACAAAGGAAAGAGAATCAGATATGAACATAATAAGCTCAGTTCTAACTCAGCAACTCCTGAGCCATCAGTTCTTTTAGCTCCATAGCTAATTAGAAGATTTTTCATCCTTACTTAGTACTGATCTCTGAATAGTCAGAGCCAGCTTCCCTAAATTTTCCATACAGTCACTTAGATGGAAACTAAAAGGGGGAAAATATGTGTTTATATGTATATATGTGTGCACATTCCTAAAGGACTGTTCCCATCCCCTCTTGCCTGTTTATCGCATAACAAATACAGCTGGCAGGGGCAGCAGTGTGGCTCAATGGGTAGCATACAGGTCCTGGAGTCAGGAAGACCTAAGTTCAAATCCAGCCTTTGCACAGATACATACTATCTGTATGACCTTGGGCAAGTCACTTAACCTCCATTTGCTTCAGTTTCCTCAACTGTAAAAAGAGGATTATAATAGCACCTCCCTCCCAGGGTTTGTATAAGGATCAAAAACATATCACACAGTACCTGGTACATATAATGGACTACATAAATGTTATTGTTTTTAGTTTAGTAGATATGATCAAGCTGATATATAACTGGAGAAAGTGGAAGAGGTGAAATGGTTATGTCATGAGAGCCAGGGATATTGATGCTGTCCTGTTGAAGGATGATGTCAAGACACCTAGGGATTTGCAGGAAGCCACTGATGATTTGTAATCTACAAGGGACTTTCTAAATTAATAAGATCACAGATCCACTGAAGAATTAATGCAATAATAACAGCAACATGAATATAGTACTTTCAATTACAAATTATTTTCACATACACATTTTCCTTTAATCCTTACAACCACATGTAATGGATAAGCAGGGTAGATATTAGCAACCACATTCTATAGATGATGAAACTGAGGCACAAAGTAAGTAACTTGCTCAACATCACACCTAGTGAATGACACTGTCAAGATGAAATTCTAGGTATTCTAACTCATAAACCAATGTCCTGATTTAGTGATAACTTGATGGGGAATATAGAAATGGGTATATTGTTCAACAGAAGTTACTATGAAGGGAAGTATGGATTAAGAATACTTTTCACCCTCCTCCTTTGATAAAAATAGCAGAACTGACCAAGCTTGTCTCTACTTACAGTGAGTGGTTTAGGATCTTCTTAAATTCTCTGCTCCTTTCTTTCTCTCTCTCTCTCTCTCTCTCTCTCTCTCTCTCTCTCTCTCTCTCTCTCTCTCTCTCTCTCTCTCTTCCCCCCCCTTCTCATCCCCCCCAGGTTACAGGCAAATTCAAAAGCCCCTGGAGCAAAGTAATTCATCTGCTTGGAAATAAAGAGATTAGGTAGAGATTAGGGTAGGAGGGCTTTGCTCTCACATTTATTTCTCCATTCTACATGGCTTCCTTCTTCTGCAAAGTTTTAAAAAATTAAAAATACAAATAGCAAATAAAATTTACAAAATGCTCTGAGCCCCCAGACAACATGTTGCTTGCCATATCAGGAAGGTGATCTCTCAAGCAGTTGGATGTGGCTTAATCCATTATCTATAGGTATCCTCTGTCTCATTACACTCAGTAAAAAACATAAACTCAAAATGTAATTAAAAGTATCTTATCTTTATCAACAAACCATTGTAAAAATGTAAGTGAATAGTAAGCAAAACTTTTTAAATATCAAAGAAACCCTTGGTAATGAGCCTTACCACCTAGGGCATTGGACAATAAAACAAAAGGGAGAGAGGAAAGTGGAGTACTTTCACCAAGGTTGCAGCAGTTTTTCTGAATAGTCAGAATTCAGTTACTCTCTGCTGGATTCTCTTGATAAAACAAACTGTGAGCCAGGGAAAGAAGAAAACTAGTCACTATAAGGCTTTGAGTCAGACTCCTGGGATGTTTCCTCCATCTGCTACTGCTTCTGCTACTGAGCCTGCTATCAACTTTCTCTCCAGTACTCCATCCCACTCTTCTACTGGGTCCCTCTCCAGAGAGATATTTTTGAAGGCCATACAGTGGAAAACTCCACTCTCTAATCCAGATCCTTTGAGACTAGGGAGTCCTTTCTACAAAAACTGGGCAGAAATACAATTGTCTAGGCCTTTAGCCATTTAGGGACTGTTGCCAGAAGAACGATTACATAGCATTTAGGAACAGAATGGGATTGCCTGATTTAATATAAGGTGTTACATCAGACTTACACATAGTGAGGGACCTAGATAGGCCTAATACCAGGAGCACTACCTTAGCACAAATAGATAAACCTGGATTTATTCTTTTACACCGAGGTATCTCTGGAGAAAAACAAGTAAAATATGAAGAATTTGTGTATTTGGAGTTTTAATTTGGAGTGTTTGTAAGGCTATATTAGGCAGTAAGTGAATTGACTAAGAACTGGATCTAATTTAATAAAAGGGGTGAGAAAAGCATACTATAGACTAAAAGAGTGTTATGAAAAGAAAAAATTAAGAACCATGTAAAAAAGCTCCGAGTTAAAGCAATATGAAAATAATGTATGATGTATTGGAAGGGCTTTGAAGCAAATGTGCATTGGAAGTTTATAAGACACAGGGTCATGTTTGTGTTTCTTCTATATTACCCAAGAACCTAGTAAAATGTTCTGTCTTCATTACATGTTATTGACTATTTTCCTAGTAATGGGCCACAGAACAAATAATAAATATTAACTATGACACAAATTTTTTAGCCAGTTGCCTGTCCTCACCTCCCACTCCACCCCGCTATGGGTCCAGGAAGAATTCAGATATGGAAATATTCAAGAATATGTTGATAGGTACTGCTGCCAATCACACTTACAAACACACAGAAACATTTTATAATCAGTTTATTATATGCTCAGAGCATTATCCCATGGAGAATGAAGACCAATAAGTCCAGAATAGCATTTTCAATGGCCTTATATAGGACAAGGCAGGATGGAGGGAGGGGAAAGAGGTAGGTGAAGATTTACACACTGATAGCAGAAGGGGATGGGGCAGTCAGGAGGACCTAAATGCAAATCTGACCTCAGATACTTACCAGCTCTATGACCCTGAGCAAGTCACTTAACCCTCTTTGCCTCAGTCTCCTCATCTGTGAAATGAGTTAGAGAAGGAAATGGCAAACCACTCTAATACCTTTGCCAAGAAAACCCAAGTGGGGTGATCAAGAGTTGGATATGACTGAACAACAACAAAATAAAAGGAAAATAGCTACATTACATAAACTTGCAAATAGATCAGTAAACACTAGGGGATCTGTTCTGGAATATACAACTAGCCAGGAAATTTTCATCATGAGTAAATAAAGCTGAGCCAGAAATTCTTTTATCATTAACCAGTTAATCACATGGATTAAATTTTTGGCTATGTCAGCTAAATTCCACCAAAGAAAAAGCTTCAGTTGATTACATGACTTTCTTTAAAATAAAATGACTGTATGGGAGCCAATAGAAAAGAAATTTTAAATCCTCTTATGACAGTAATCAGGGTAATTCAGGGTAAGTTTTACGGGCAGAAAATGTAGGGTAGTCAAGATCAAACACTTATGAATAAGTTAGGTTTTATGAATGAATTTTTTACAGGTGAACTCAGTAAGGGGATAGTGGAGATTAACTTCAGAGCTGGTCACTCAGAATGCTCATTACCATCTTACCATGCCAGTCCCTCTGTGAGTAAATGTGGCAGATAAGTAAATTGATCAAATGTTCCACTTCACATTAAGATTACCAAAAAGAGTGCAGTATGTATCATACATAATACCAGCTAGAGGTTCAGTGCCCTGACCCATCTTGTTTTGGCCTAGTTGATTCCTCTTCACAAACAATAACTCTTGGGATTGTTTAGCAAATGAGATTTGTTTGTTTGAAGTTCACTCAGTAAAACAGATATACCTTTCCACCTGCATCTTATGAACACTCCATGAGAAACAGAAGGTATGAAGGACTTTCAAGGATATTGAGCTCCATAGAAAATATGTAAATGTGTCAAAAATCACTTGTATAAGTTGAAAATAAATAATTTCATAATAATCCTACTGTTACTAACAAACAAGCATTTATGCAGGTAGAAGAAGATCAGATTACAAATTGCTAGCCCCATTGACCTGGCATGCTTGATACCATATGCCACAGTCAATCTTCCCCAAGCCAAGCAGAGAAAGAAGAGGAAGAGCTCTCGACAAACCTGGTTAGGAGCCAGATCAGAGAGAATGGTGTGGTCTCTATTCTCACCACTAGGAAAGAGAGCCAGAAAAAAAAAAAAAAGACAGAAAAACATAGAAAAAGGGAAGATTCTAACCAAGCCATTACTCTGCTTTCCAGTTTAGAATACCAGAGACAAAGGAAATGTGTGACCTTCAGTAGGGAGCCAGAAAGAAAGAGGTCAAGATGGGGTCCCTGACCTCACAGAAAGTAAATAGGTAGGTCTGTTTTGGGTCTTTCCCATATACTTTCCTCTATTTGGGTTGTTGGTGTGTTCAGGGAGGATGAGCACCGTTGGTGTGATGGCTGCCGAGCCTTTTTCAGGGCTGCTTTCCACCTTTGGTGTCCACCTGTTCCACCCAACTCTCACCTGTGGCTCCAAGAAGCTGCAGCATGTACAGCAGTCATAGGCAGTAAATCATTTCAGCAGACAGGCCAAATCAGGTTGAGGGTAACTAAGGGGTATCAAACCCATTGGTGAGTTAGGGGAGTGTCTACCCCAAGCAAATGAAAACTTCCCTTGGCAGAATGGGTAGATGAGAACAACTTGTTCCAATGGCCATGAAGGCAGCTGAAGCAGGTGATGTGGAATGCTTAAAGCTTGGCTAAACACTGAAGGCCCCAAGGTCATCTACTGCGCATCCTGAGCCATCACCAGTCATCTTGATTCTGTACACAATGTTTGTAGATCTGACTAAGGCCTTTGACACTGTTAGTTGTGAAGTCTTATGTAAAATTATGTCAAAATTTGGTTGCACAGAGAAGTTCATCAGTATTGTACATCAATTTCACGATGGCATGTTTCCCTGGGTTCTAGATAGTGGTCAATGCTCTTGTGCCTTCCCAGTCACCAATGGAGTGAAACAGGGCTGTGTGATTGCTCCCCATGCTTTTCAGCATGATGTTTTCAGTCATGTTGTCAAATGCTTTCAGTGAAGATAAACATGGCATCAAGGTCAGCTACCAGACTGATGGTAAATTCTTCAGTTTGAAAAGGCTACAAGCCAAGACCAAAGTGTAAGGAGTGTTGGTGAATGATTTTCTGTTTGCAGATGATTGTGCACTTAATGCAGCCTCTGAAGCTAAGATGCAACAAAGTATGGCTCAGTTCTCTGCTGCATGTGCTAATTTTGGCCTAATAATTAACACCAAGAAAACACAGGTGCTCCATCAGCCACCATCACACCATCCATACATGGAACCATCAGTTACAACAAATGGAGAAGTTTTGAATGCTGTGGATAAGTTTACTTACCTTGGTAGTGTACTTTCCAGGGATGTACACATTGACAGTGAGATTGATGCATGAATTGCCAGAGTTAGCTCAGTGTTTGGGAGGCACCAAAGAAAAGTATGGGAGAAAAGAGGTATTAGACTGACTACCAAACTGAAGGTCTACAGAGTTGTTGTGCTGACCTCATTGTTGTATGCCTGTGAAACATGGACAGTCTACCAGTGCCATGCCAGAAAACTGAATTACTTTCATTTGAACTGTCTTAGGAAGATTCTGAAGATCACCTGGCAGGGTAAGGTACCAGACACTGAGAAACTTACTCAAACTAAACTGCCAAGCATTCAAACTATAGTTCAGAGAGCGCAACTCCAATGGGCTGGCCATGTTGTTTGAATGCAAAATGTACGCTTGCCAAAAAGACTATTTTATGGAGCACTCACATGGGGCAGGCAACCATGTGGTAGTCAGAAGAAGTGATACAAGGACATTCTCAAGGTCTCTCTCAAGAACTTTGGATTTGATTGTGTGACATGGGAGACACTGGCACAGGACCGTTCAGCATGATGTGCCCACATCAGATAAGGCGCTGTGCTCTATGAGCAAAGCAGAATTGAAACAGCACAAGGAAAACATAGGATGTGCAAATTTGGAGTACCCACCTCAAATATTCACAAGGACTACCTGTGCCCAATCTGTGATAGAGCATTCTGAGCTCCTATTGGTCTGATTAGCCACAGTCAGACACATTGAAACTTGACTTTATCATGATGATATCATTTTAGTCCTCTTTGAGAATGAAGGACAATAACTGTCCCTCTACTTAGATTCTATATAGACCCTATACCTAGGCAAAAGTTGTGCCTTTTATATTTCAAGCAATAGGTGCAATAAAATTGTCATCATTGATGTCACCCTTTAAATGAACAAGTTATATCTGCAGAGAAAAGGGCTAAGCCTCTTAACAACAGAAAATCACCTCTTCAGTCCAGTCACATACCCCACTGCTGCCTCCTTTTCTAAGACCTATTTTTCTGGCTTGAATTTAGGGGATTCAAATTATTGTAGACTATTCCAAGTAAATGGAAGGAAAATAGATGTCAATCAACAGACACAATAACACTGTCAAATATACCTACCCTAACAGCTGAACAGCATACTTTAGAGATAGATCATGTGAGTTACTTCCACATTAGAATCAGGTACATATCTAATTTAACATATATGGGGAAAGCAGAGCTGATTTGGGTTACTTTCTCTCTGTCTCTCTCTCCCCACTCACACTCAGCACCCCAGTTCAGATATTCATCACCTGTTTCCCTAGGCTATTACAACTGCCTGCTATTGGAAGGAAGCATGGTAGTCAGAGAGCAAAGCATCAAAATCCAATTTTGATGCGTACTACCAGTGTAACCTTGGGCCAATCAGTCCTTCAATAAGAAATTAAGCTCCTATCAGGTACTGTGGGGTAAGTAGTAGGTGTTCAAGGAGGATTAGTGACTGTAATATACTTACACAGCTTTGAACTCCACCTCTCATCCAGCTCTCACCTGTGACTCTAAGAAGCTGTAGCACATGCAGCAGGCACCACCCAGTAAACCACCTAAGCAAATGGATCAAACCACACTGAAGAAAGACCACAGATCCACTGGTGAGTTAGTGGGGTGTCTACCCCATACATGGGAAGCCTTCCCCCAGTGGAAGGGAGGATAAGACCAATTTGTTCCAATGGCCATGAAGGTGGCAAAAACAGGCACTGTGGAGTGCTTAAAACTTTGTGAGACACTGAAGATGCCAGCGTCATCCACTGCATCCTGGGCCATGACTAGTCATCCTCACTTTTTTCTTGCTATTGGACTTCAATGACTCTGGAAGAGGGAGTGAGGCTGATGACTTTGTGCAGTTCTGCCTCACTTAAATCCAATTCATCCATAAGTCAAGGCATCATGCTGCATGTCATTGGTCCTCTTCAAAAATGAAGGACAAACAATAACAACTAGGTATCCTGAGAGAAAAGCAAAAATCAGTCCTTGTCCTGACAGAGTTTATGTTCAAATGCTGGAGACAACAAACACAAATTGGGTGGATAAAAGATACATACCAAAGAGACAAAAAAACAACCTTAGACAGAAAGGCTCTAGCAACAGGAGACCCAGAAAGACCATCTACTAGAGGTATTTGAACTGAGTCTTGAAGGAAGTCAGGGATTCTACAAGGTGGACTTGAAGAGGAAAATCGTGACAAATACAGGGTAACTCTTCAGATAACTCTCCTCTTTCCATCAGCAGTTCTGCATCATTTGGACTCCAGGGAACATCAAGCTCCAGCAAGAAGAAGACAATCACTTAAAATCTGGCGTCATGTTGATTATATCAGTTTTGGATACTCCATACCTTCTCAAGTCCTTCAGCCCCCTCTCCCCTCTAACTGAAAGAGCACTAAACTCCTCCCAAAGCTTTCCTTTATAGAGGGCTGGGATCTGGACTTCCTACAAAACTCTCCACTCCCATCAGCAGATCTTCTTGCTTTGAATTCTGCAGAGCACCATGCCCCTGAGCTAGATACCCTCTGATGCTTCACCTCCACCTCTTCAAGTTCCTTTTGTGTTTTGTCTTCCTCCATCTCTCTTAGGACAGCGATTCTCTTCACCCTCCAACCCCCACTCATCTATATCCCTATCATTTAGTACCATGCCTGGCAAACAGTAGAGGCTTAACAAATGTTTATTGTTTTGCACTATACATAAGGGACAGCCTGTGCAGAAGCACTGAGATTAAAAAAATGGAGGGTCATGTGTGAGAACCATCAAGTGGCCCAGTATGGCTTTCCTAGAATGGAGATAGGAATAATGTCAAGGAAAACTAGGCACATAGGAGGGGGCCAGGTTATAAGGAGCTTTAAATACAAAACAGAGGAGTTTATATTTATTCCTAGAAGTAACAAGGAACCACTGAATTTTACTGAGCTGAGTTTTACTGAGTTCAGATCAGTACTGCAGGAAAATTACTTTGATTGTGTAGAAAGTGAATTGGAGTAGGGAGAGACTTGAGACAGAGAGCAGTTAAGAAGATATTCGAATAGTCTAAACAAGAGGTAATGAGAAAAGAGAGACAGAGACAGGGAGGGAGATGCAGAGAGACAGAGACAGACAGACAGACAGAGGAGACAGAGAAACAGACACAGAAAGAGAGGGGGAGAGAGAGAGAGAGAGGAAAAGAAGAAGAAGAAGAAGAAGAAGAAGAAGAAAGAAAGAAAGAAAGAAAGAAAGAAAGAAAGAAAGAAAGAAAGAAAGAAAGAAAGAAAGAAAGAAAGAAAGAAAGAAAGAAAGAAAGGAAGGAAGGAAGGAAGAAAGAAGAGGAGAGGAGAGAAACAGAGACAGGTAGCCAGATGGCATAATAGACAGTGCACTGGGCTTGAAGTCATGAAGACCTCATTTCAAATCCACCCTCAGATGTTTACTAACTGTGTGACCCTAGGCAAGTCATTTAACCTCTATTTGCCATAGTTTCCTCACTTTTTTGTGATGGTCTTTTGGGTAAGGATAGGCAAGGTCTTTTGGGTAATGGTGGGAAGGAGTGTAATCTTGAAGATACCCCTTCCAGAGAAACTAATGGCTTTGTAGTTTTTGAACCTAAAAAAAATCATGCTACTAGATCAGCAATATTTAGAGGGACAAATGGATGTAATTTTAATCCAGTACTCCCTTTCTCAAAGAAAAACAGAGTGACTGGGCTCATGGCCTTTTTCTTGCTCCCCTCAAGGTAAAAGTCAAATTCCTTCTTGGAGAGGGGTGGAAATTTCATAATTCAGAGATATCTATCCCTGCTTCCACAAGAGACACATTTAGCCATACATAAGCTCCATGAGCAGAATGCCCTTTACACAAAAATCAGAAAAATAACTTTACAGAATAGAACAAGCTTTGGACCCAGCTTCTGCCCCTCCTTGGGCAGAAAGGAAGGAAGAGGTTAAGGTAGATCATACTTCACACATTGGTTCCTAGTCTCCTGGATAGAAAGTGAGCATCCACCTCTCAGACATGTGCTCCTCAGCACCTCCATTTGTCCCATTCTGGGCACTGAGAGTTGAGTGCCACAGTAAGATGACTCTGGCAGAGGCCCAACAGGCTATTGTATCTGATACTTGGGCAATTACCTTCCAGGCTGTAGCATCCCCAGTGCTCAGTTACCTCATCTCTACCTCATCTACTCATCTCATCATCTCATCACAGGAATTCATGCCCATGAGACCAGTGCTGCCAAAATGAGCCTTCCAGCTTTCTTGCTACAGTAATTCATTCAGGCAGAACTCAGTCTCACCATTTGCCCAGGCTGCCAAGCCTAGATCAAAGCTCTGAGAGTCTCAGCCCTTCCCAGGGATGGAAGAAAATACTGTTTTTGTCCAGTATTACATCTCCTACAATCGCTCCTTTGCCTTCCCCTACCCCAATCTTGTTTTGCAGATAGGCTCTTAAGACTTCCTCTGCCTGCAGAAATCCATCTCCAAAATCCCTTCCAAATGAAATATTACTGTTCCTTTTGAATTAACAAATGTGAGGAACTTAAAGAAATTTGAGAAGACTTACATGAATTGATGTAAACTGAAATAAGCAGAACCAGCAGAATAATATACCCAAAATCTACAATAATGTGAAGAAAAACTACTTTGAAAGACTGAAAAACCCTAATTAATGTAGTAAACAATAAGACTTCAGAGGACTGACAGTGAATATACCTCCCACCTATTGGGAGAGAGACAGAAGACTATCAGTACAGAATGAGGCATATAGTTTGAGACATGGACAATATATTGATTTGTTTTCCTTAACTGTATGTATGTAATTCTTTGTTATAAGTGAGGGTTCCTTCATCAGAACTTGGATATGTTTCTCCATCTATCTGTACCTATTTATCTCTCTTTGTGATAGGACTGGGAATGACTGGTAAATTATGACATTTTTTTTATAAAAAGAGCAGCAATAGAACTTTCAGGGGATCATGGCAACATTGATAGGAATAGGATAGCTAAAAAACAGAGCTGGTTCACCGGGAAATACTCTGGGATATAGTGAATCTGAGATAATGGTGAATCTTCCAAGTGAAATTCTTTGACAGGTGGAAATATGGAACTCAGACTCTTCTAATGATATAGGTTTTAGAACCATTTACAAAGAAGGTATAGTTGAAGCTTTGAGGACAGAGGAGTTCACCAAATGAAGGAATATATTGAAGAAGGGAATCTTGCAGTCCTTGAAGTTATGAAGTTGGGTAGGTAACTAGATCTCTAACAGAGATCAAGAGGTATATATGATCATGCTGGTACCAACACATTCCTTTGAGGTAGGATGTGGTATTCCTCTTTTACAGATGAAGGAACTATGGCACTAAAGAGTTATGTCTTGTGTCAGATGACAAAGTCAGGGGCAGAGCTTGGCCCAAAATCCAACTCTGCAATGCTCCCTGAAAGCATCCTTTCCTTTAGTTCTTTTTCCAGGTACTAATACTTTAGCATCAGTAGTGCATAGTGGATACAAATCTGGCTTAAGAGTCAGATTTCCAAGCCCTGCTTCTGATAGAAACTATCTTGGCAACTCTAGACAAATCATATAATTTCACAGAGTTCCAGTCAGCTCTCTAAAATTTATATTGCAAAAAAATCACATATCTATTCTCAGTCACCTATAACCATAGGTGTGTTGGTAAATGTTTAACAACCAGCTTTCTCTCTCTCTCTCATTCTCTCTCTCTCTCTCTCTCTCTCTCTCTCTCGAACTCATGGGACACTTTTAGGTTTAATTGACATTATTAACATTTTCTCCACCGCTTTCTTAAATCTAGATGATCCATCCATTTTCCTTCTGTTTTCTGTAAAGGCCAGACTCCTGTTAAGGTTCATTACTCTCTGAAGGGCATGGCTGATTGATGATATTGCTCCTAGCCCTCAAAATCCATGTTTGTCAGTTTGGGGCAGGACCACATCCAACTAGGAGATCTAATTTCCATTTAGAATCTAGTCTGGGTGAATCCTTACCCTGGAGAAAGGAACCTCTGTCCTTGATCCCCTTCATTACAGTTTAGGGTGACCTAGATTGTAAAGAAGAAAACCAGCCAGAGAAGTCTAGAGGGAAATGACTTCCTCTGCCCAGATTGCTAGAGGCTGCTGAGTCTCATATCCAGCGACATTCTCAGTAGGAGGAGCCAAAGACAGCCCACCTCCTCATCAAATGTCCACCAATCAGGGTTTATTTTCACTTGATGGAATTCCCTTTCAGAGGGTATTTAAGGCATTTCAGGATCTCTCTTGGTACCTTTGATTATCCAGAGAAATCAATGACCATCAATTTATTGATTGCAATTAATAAACTGATTGTTAATTACCCAGAAAGTCTCTCAGGTTTTTATTCATGTCTAGCCTTTGGCAATTTCTGAGGGTGAAATGCTCACACTGAAAAAACTAGTTTGAGCTGGCTCCAGCACACCCCTACAATAGATGGAAAACAACAAGAGTCTGCTCTCCATTTATCCAGAAGTCTGGTACAGATTAGCCATGTCTTTGGTAATGTGAAGCTAATCATTGACAATATGTGATCAGTAATGTTCCCAAAGATTCATTAAGAGTGAAATGTTTGTGAAGGATCATGAGAATCATGGATAAATAATTAAATGCTCCTTATACAACAGGTCCTCAAGGTCTGGAATTCAGCACTCTGATATAGGGATAATTGATGCCAACCTCTCTAGGAGAATCAGTTTTGCCCTTCATTCTAGATCAGGGGTTCTTAATCCTAGATGAGAATGTCCTTTTAGGGATCCATGAACAAATTTCAATGGGTACATAAGCTTGCTTTTGAAATATTTTAATAACTATATCAGTATAATTAGTTCCACTTATAATCCTATGTCTTTGATTTTATGCATTTAAAAACCTATACTGAGGTGGAGACAAGATGGTAGAGTAAAAGCAGGAATTTTCTAGAGCTCTCCTCCAAAACCCAGTCAAATACCTGTAAAAAAATGACTCTAAACAAATTGTGGAGCTACAGAACCTACAGAATGACAGAATGAAGTAAATCTTCAGCCCAAAATAAGCTGGAAGCTCAATGGGAAGTGTCTATTGTGCTGAGCTTGGAGCAGAGTGCAGTCTCACAGATGGGACCTGAGCAGGCCTCAAGGGACTGAATCACTGGCACCTGTGGCTATTTTAAGACTTCTCAACCCCAAAACACAAACGAAATATTGGAAGGTCAGTGGAAAAAACCTGTCAGACCTTTGTGAGAGAGTAGAGTGGTCCAACCCCAGCCCCAGGGTAGCCACAGAAGCAGCAGGGGCCGTGGCAGCAGCTGTCTCTGGAGCTCTAGGCCCATAGATTGTGGGGGGATCAAGTGTCTGACAGTACACCCCTATACCCCAACTGAAAGCAGAAAACTACCTTGACAAAGAGCTCAAAAGTCAAGCAATTGACCAGGAAAATGAGCAAAAACAGGGGAAAAAATCAGACTATAGAATCTTACTTTGGTGACCAGGAAGATGAAAACATACAACCAGAAGGAGACAACAAAGTCAAATCTCCTACATCCAAAGACTCCAAGAAAAATATAAATTGGTCTCAGACCATGGAAGAGCTCAAAAAACATTTCAAAAATCAAGTAAGAGAAGCAGAGGAAAAATTGGGAAGAGAAATGAGAGTGATGCAAGAAAATTATGAAAAAAAGTCAACTATTTGCTAAAGGGGACCCAAAAAATGCTGAAGAAAGTAACACTATAAAAAATAGACTAACTCAAATGGCAAAAGAGATCCATAAAGTCAATGAGGAGAAGAATGCCTTAAAAAGCAGAATGGGCCAAATGGAAAAGGAGGTCCAAAAGCTCATTGAAGAAAATAATTCCTTAAAAATTAGAATGGAGCAGGTGGAAGCTAATGACTTTATGAAAAATCAATAAAATATAAAACAAAACCAAAAGGATGAAAAAATAGAAGACAGTGTGAAATATTTCATTGGAAAAACAACTGAATTTGAAAACAGATCCAAGAGAGACAATTTAAAAATTATAGGACTACCTGAAAGCCATGCTCAAAAAAAGAACATAGAGATCATCTTTCAAGAAATGGTCAAGGGAAACTGCCCTGATATTCTAGAACCAGAGGGTAAAGACTGGAAGAACCCACTGATCACCTCCTGAAAGAGATCCCAAAAAGAAAATTCCTAGAAATATTGTAGCCAAATTCCAGAGCTCCTAGGTCAAGGAGAAAATATTGCAAGCAGTCAGAAAGAAACAATTTGAGTATTATGGAAATGCAATCAGGATTATACAAGATCTAGCAGCTTCTATATTAAGGGGTATGAGGGCTTGGAATATGCTAGGATTAAAACCAAGAATCACCTACCCAGCAAAACTGAGTATAATATTTCTGGGGAAAAAAATGTTCATTCAATGAAATAGAGGACTTTCAAATATTCTTGATGAAAAGGCCAGGCCTGAATAGAAAACCTGACTTTCAAATACAAGAATCAAGAGAAGAATGAAAAGGTAAACAGGATAGAAAAATCATAAAGGACTTACTAAAGTTGAACTGTTTACATTCCTGCATGGAAAGATAACATCTTTAACTCTTGAGACTTTTCTCAGTATTTGGGTAGCAGGAGGGTTTTATATATATATATATATATATATATATATATATATATATATATATATATATATATATATATATATATATATATATATATATATATATATATACATATATATATATATATATATATATATATATATATATATATATATACATATATATATATATATATATACAGATAGATAGATAGATAGATAGATAGATAGATGGATAGATGCACAGGGTGAGTTGAATATGAAGGGATGATATCTAAAAAATAAAATTAAGGTATGAGAGAGAAATACATCGGGAGGAGAAAGGGAGAAATAGAATGGGGTAAATCATCCTTCACACAAAAGAGGCAAGAAATGGAGGGGAAGAGAGGGAAGGTGAGTGAGAAAGAGTCAATCTTACTTTCATGGGATTTGACTTAAGGAGGGAATAACACACTCAATTTCATATGAAAATCTATCTTACCCTACAGGAAAGTAGGGGACAAAGGGATAAGAAGAGGGGGATGACAGAAGGGAGGGTTAATGGGAAGAGGGGGTAACTAGAAATAAACATTTTTGAGGAAGGACAAAGTCAAAACAGATCATAGGATAAGTGGGTGGTAGGATGGAGGGAAATATAGTTAGTCTTTCACAACATGACTGATACGGAAGTGTTTTGCATGACTGAACATGTATAACCCCAATCAAATTGCTTACCTTCTCAATGGGGATGGGTAGGGAGGGAGGGAGAGAAGTTGGAATTCAAAGTTTTAAAAACAAATGTTAGAAAATGTTTTTACATGCAGCTGGGAAATAAGATATACAGGCAATGGGGTACAGAATTCTATCTTGCTCTACAAGAAAATAGAGAGGAAGGGGATAAGAGAAGGGAGCAGTGTGATAGAAGGGAGGGCAGAATTGGGGGAAGGGATCATCAGAATGCATGCTGTCTTGTGATGGGTGGAGGGGAGATATGGGGAGAAAATTTGGAACTCAAAATCTTGTGGAAGTGAATGTTGAAAACTAAAAATAAATGAATTAATAAAAATTTAAAAAATAAACATCTATCTTGAGATGGAGTCTTTAGAGTGCCCCAGACTGCCAATAGCACTTATCTCCCAGGGTCATTGTCAGGATAAAATGAAATAATATTTGTAAAGCATTTTGCAATTTTTAAAGTGCTACATAAATGTTAGTTGTTGTTTTTATTCTTATTTTTAGAAAGGTTAAGAATTAAGGGTCTTAGATGGATGCTGGTCTTTTGTTGAGATCCTGTTCATAGATTTCTGGGAGGGATACTTCCTTCATATCTTCATTCTATAAATATACTGGCTGGTTGAGGACTAGCCCTGACCCTTGTCCAATTTTCGTGAGGGCATTCTCTCCTAAGGACAGTCAGGGATGACTGTCATGATCTCTGGAGACCACCATCACAACAAACAGATCTTTTTAGCTGACAATGTCAGCATAAACATAATCCTGATTAATGAATTCCTAGCAGTTATTCTCTATTTCCAGACATTAGCTCAAGCTCTGGTTCTGAAACGTCACTTGCTGGCACTTCTCAGTGATTAATAAGCATTTTGAGGGAACATTAAGTCCTCTTATCTTATCTGATGATAGTAAAGCTGGACTCCCCTTAGGGGAACCATTGAGTCTAAAACCAAAGAGACTTTGATTATTCTAGCTTATGATCAGGCCAGAGACCAAAGTGACTTGTTTTTTCATTTTCACCCAATATTTTTGGTGGATGTCTGTGGTAGGAGCAGCAACTGTTTTATATAGCTCAGGCTGATTTTCCCTTAAGGAGAAAGGAGCTGTCCTCAGGATTTGGTTGGTCAGGACTTTGAACTGTTGGTGGCTTCCTCATTGCCTGATTCATAAAAATCATAACCTACAAGGAGTTGTTGCTTCTAAGGTTTGTTAGGAGACACATGGCCCTACATGATACTCTAGTGTTGCCATCTTAGTGAATATGGAGGCAGACATGAGCAATATTCCTTTGATTTGCAAATCTTAAAGTGCTATATTAATGGTAGTTATTATTTTTATTTTTAGAAAGATTAAATACTCTTGCCTTAGATGAGTGGTGGTCTTTTGTTAAGATTCTGTACATTGATTCTGAGGAAGTACGCTTCTTTTATGTCTTAAACAGAACCCTTGGCCTTTCTCCACCCCAATAAGTGATTGTATCCTTTTACATCCTTTATTGCTAAGTAAACTTATTTTTATTTGAATTTTATAGTTTCCATGAGTGTTTCATTGCATTCCAGTCTCAATCCTGAATTCCATGATCAATCTGAGTTAGCTGTGACTCATAAAAATATATCTCAGGGCAACTATTTTGTGACAGGGGTGTTGTGCATGAACTGAGATGGGTAAGAAACATGGTACAATGTAAAAAGTACCAAATTTGGAGTCTGAGGTCTCAGGTTTAAATTCTGATTCTGCCATTAACTCTACCCATGTGACTTTGGGCACTTCTCTAACTTCTCTGGGCCTCAGTTTCCTCATCTGAAAAATAAGGGGGTCGGTCTCTTCCACCTATAATCTCCCTGTGTCAACCTTTTTTTTCTTCTACTAATATCAGATATTGCCCAGGCTCACCAGTTAGTGCTGGGCCCCTTCAGAGACTTCCTTCCTAGTTTGAGGATGGTGAGGCTATACCTAATGGCTGCAAAACTGCAGAAAAAGAGCAGTAATGCTTCATGTCAAGCTATGCTTTTTCAACAAAACTTGGAATATTTTCATTAATTATAGTCTTTTTGCCTGATGGAGATAATGAAATGCAGTGAAGAAAGTGATCTATTTGACAATCAGTGAGTAAGGGATGTAAAAAATGTCTCACAACAGTAATTCCCAAGAAGCTAAGCTTGCAGCCAAATCCTTGAGATCCATTTTAATACTGTTCTGCTTACCAGAATGCCATTAGGACTGGCAAATTAATAACTGTCAAGCACTTTGAAAATGGAAAGTACTGTGTAAATACTAAGCATTACGAATATTGACATGCTTACATCTTTGCTTTCTTCAGTCTCAAGGCTTCTAGAACCCCTAAGATTCACCGTGAAAGGTGCCTAAGTGTGGCCCTTCTTTTAAACCCAAATGTCTTATGTAATATTAACAGCTTGAGGAATATATAGATCAGTTTCATTGACATATGTCCAGTTGAAAGTCAAACCATCAAAAAAACAGTAAGTCAGAGAATGGACAGGAGGGTAAATATATCTTAATTTAGGGAAGGCAACTGATGTTAACATCTCATTTCTAGGTTACAGGTTTCTAGCCTAGAGCCCCCAGATGTTACTGTGTCTGGGAACAGCTCCCATTTTGGTCCCTAGGTCCCCAGCTGTACACAGACCTAAAAATCTCTCTAGTTTGGGAAAATAGAATGAGAAAGATGCCTCCCTGTTGCAAAATCTCCACTGGAGGAGGCAAAAAAGAATCATCTTATCCATTGGGGCTGCCTTTAAGCTTTAACTCAGTCAGAATCTTATTGGCATGATGTCTGCTACCACTCAGGGTGGAAAAAAATATGAGTGCTCACTAATCTCCAACTCAGCACAAACCTACAAAAAGCCCAGGCCAAGAGCTCTGTTTCCCCTGGAAAATGGAAGAGGAAATAACTTTTGACTACTACATTCTTAGCTCTCCATCCTTCAGGGTAAAAGTACAAGTTGCTACAGTTAGAGACAAGGTTTATCGGATATGGAGGTCAATCTATGGTTCCGGGAGAAGGTTGGCATTGACCTGACTTGCTCTCAAATTCCACCACTGCTCAATTCTATATTCGCTTACATTTCTTCTGTCAAGGAATATGTTCTACATTCTGAAAAAAAGGATAAAAATGGCCAACAAGGAATTGATGACCAAGATAAATAAAGAGACAGTGAGAGAATATCAAACTGTCACTAATGAGTTTACATCACTGGGCCCAGAAACATGACATCCCAGGGTACTGAAGGGACTTACAGCTGTGGTTTATGGAGCATAGTCAGTGGTCCCTAAGGATTCTTAGTGAATATGAGAGGTGCCTCAGAACAGTGACATCTATGTGGTACAATGGACAGAGTGCTAGGCCTGGAGAGAAGGAAACCTGAGTTCAAATCGTGCCTTTGGCGATTACTAGCTTGAGTTTTCTCATCTGTTAAACAGGAGTCATATTAGTACCTACCTCCCAGGGTTGTTGTGAGGATAAAATAAATAACAGTGCTTTGAAAATCTTTAAGCACTACATAAATGCCAATTGTTACTAGCAGTAATAACAACTTCTAAATAGCATGTGAGCTACATTTACAGATGAAAGGAAACCAGAAGAATAAATTATACAATGAAAAAGAGAATCAAGATCCGAAATATCTCAATAGGAAAGAACAAGAATGAAAAAGATAAAATCTCATTTAATAGAAATAAATGTAGCATCTTAAATATTAAACAAATCAGTAGTATAAGTATAGAATACAGATGTGACCTGGCTTAATAGCAGTTTATTTGAAAAAATGACCTAGAGGTTTTAACAGATTTCAAACTCAGTATGAGTCAGCAAGCAGTGTGTTGTGGCAGTCAAAAATCAAATGTGACAGTAGGATAAATTAAGAGTAATATAGTGTCTAGGGTGAGGAAGGTGATAATAGTGCTGTACCCTATTCAAGTCAGGCCAAATCCATAAAATGATATACAGATATGTGACACATTTTAGAAAGGAAGGTGGAAAATATCTAGGGGAGGTTGACCACAATGACCTTAGAGTCTAAAGCAAGAATTCTTCAGCTTTAGACCCCTACGGAGACTGTGGATAGATTTCAGGGGGTCCATGAACTTGGATAGAGGAAAAGATATTTGAACTTCTACCAACCTCTAAGTGAAATTTAGCATTTCCTCCAATTATGAATGTTCCGTTATCCCTTCTACATCATGCCGGTTAAGGACGCTGTGCCCCTGCAATCTAGAAAATCCACGTAAAATATTTTGGCCCTCCCTTGCTACCAAAGAAGGCTCCATATGCAATACAGGGGTTGTGAATGAGTGATGAATCTACTACTTCTCCCTTCAATTGGTTCTTTCCGTACTACTTTCAAACATGCCCAAGCCTTGCTCTTAGCGAGCAGAATACACTGGAGAGGTGAGAGATCTGAGGCAGAGGGAATAATTAGGAGGCTGTTGTAATAATCTCAGTTTGAGAGTGCTACCACGAGCACTTAGCACAATGCTCTGCACATAGTTGGTGCTTAATAAATGCCTTTTCATTCATACATTGCAAGTGCTTAATAAATAGCAACCAAATGAATGCTATTGATGGTACTGTTGAATTAAAAGTTCAAAGTAGACGTTATTACTCATATCTTTCCCCCTCTAGAAACTCCTCCTTCTTAAAAAAAATGATAATTTACCTAAATAATTTTATTTTTTGTAACATTTCTTTATAATTGACCTTGTATAAGTCCCACATAGGTGTTACATTTTTTATTCTCAGATATTTGATACATTTTATTATTACTGTATCTTAAAGTCCATTTCTCTTTCTGGTCCCCCTTTTTTCTGATTTGCACTGGTGATACTGAATGAATGAAAGAAAATGAATTTGTTAAATCATTACTATGTGTAAAAAAGAATGATTGTTTAAGTGACTGCGTGGTACAGCTCAGTGTTCAAGGCTTGATACTGCTTATGTAGATACAATAGCAAGTTGTGCATAGTACATTTGCAGTTCCATATGCAATCATCTTTTTTTATTATGGTATGTCAGGGAAGTGCTTGTTTTATACCATAAATTTAAAACGTTGGGTTTTTTTTTGCAAAAAGGTGGTAAGCACCAAGTAGAAGTTTGCTGCATCTCTAAAGGTATTAATAATTCAGATGAACTAAACAATAGGACGATCTGTATAGCAATTTTACAAAGAAACCAGTGTAAAATATGGGAATATAATGATTACTCATAGATCTGGAACAATAAATGGCCTTAAAGTTATCTAGAGGGTTTTTTTTGTACTTGTTGAGTTGTTTTCTAAGTCGTGTCTGATCCTTCTTGACCCCACTTGGGGTTTTCTTGGCAAAGAAAAATATTTTTGCCATTTCCTTCTCCAGATCATTTAACAGATGAGGAAACTAAGGCAAAGAGGGCTAAACGGTTTTGCCCAGGGTCACACAGCTAGTAAGTGTCTGAGGCCAAATTTACTCCAGGCCTGGAACTCTGTCCACTGTGCCATTTAGCTGCCCATCTAGTTTACTCCCCTCATTGTAGAAAGAGGTGCAAGGTGCTACAGGTGAGTGGCAGTACCAAGAGATAAATGATCCTGAATCGAGTCTCATTCCACTATACATGGAAGATTACCATCACAAAAAGTTGATGACATGAATTCTATGAAATGTAACGATATAAAGTAATGATTTCTTTAAATCGATAAGCAAACCTTGTAAACAAAATAATTTTGTTTTTCTCTGGAATCCCTTGAAATTCACAATACATACTGTTTATATTAAGTTTCAACCGATCAGACCAAATTCTTGTTAATACTCTGTACTTTTCTCATGCCATTTAGAGAAAATAAATTTTGCCTTATTAGAAATAAATAGAATTTAAAGGGTACAAAATTCAAAAATCAATTATCTGACAGGTTCTTTGATTTTCTAGATTAGTACAATTTATTTACCTCAGTTCTAAAGAGAACAAGAATTTTCTCACATTTCAGTTACAATTTCTCAACAAATATAAACCTTATTTATTCAAATAATCTCAACATGGTTGGTTTTTTGAGACTTTAGTCTTTCCCAACTCCACCCCACAACCCTGAAAAAAACACTTCATCCTCTATTATGAGTGGTTATCAGTTAACAGTAATGATGATGAATTATGTTTATAAAGCACTTTGCAGTTTATAAAGCACTTATTTTTACATCCTCTAAACAGTCTTCTGGGTTGCGTATGCCAGATGTTTCCACTTTCTCATTTCTATTTCCTCTACCTACTGGAATACGGCTTTTGTTCCCAGGCCTTTATTGGAGTTGCTTCCTCAGAGGTCACCATGGACCTACTACTAACCAACAGATTCACTGGACTTATTTCAGTACAGGTCCCACAGGACTTGCCACATCGCACACAGTTTGTAGAGCTAATATTCAGGGCACTGAGGATTAGTTAAGTGGCACAGTGAATAGAAGGCCTTGGCTTTGAGTCAGGAAGATCTGAGTTCAAATTCTGCTTCAGATATCTACTAGCTCTATGACCCTGGGCAAGTCAGTGAACCTTGTTTGCTTCAGCTTCCTCAACTGTAGAATGAGCTGGAGAGGGAAATGGAAAACCACTCCAGTATCTTTGCCAAGAGAACCCCCAAATGGGGTTACAATGAGTCAGACATGACTGAAACAGCTAAACAACAACAGTTCAGGGTATAAGTCTTTTCAACCCTTATATGACTCACTTTCCAGTAGGGACATCTTTAAAGAATTCCTAGTGCCCCAGATTTCTTTGATTTTACCAAATTGGGGGAGGGGAGGGGAATATTGACTATTTTGATGCTTTTAGATATCCTCTCCTTCCTTGCCTTCATAGATACCACCCTTTGTTTGCTCTCCTTCTACCTCTCTAACCAGTCTCTCTGGGCATTCTTCACTGGATCCTTGTCCCCTTCCTGACTCCCTAAATTGGGTCTTCACCAAGTTTCTATCCCAGACTCTCAGAGTTGTAAAGAACCTCAGAAACTATCTAGTCTAACCTGTACCTCCAGGGGTAGGGAACCTGCATCCTAGAGTCCACATGTGGCCTTCTAGGTCCTTGGGTTAGGCCTTTTGACTGAGTCCAAGTTTTACAGAACAAATCCTTTTATTAAGGGGATTTGTTCTATGAAGTTTGGATTCTATCAAAGAGCTACATTTGAAGACCTAGAGGGCCACATATGGGTTTGAGGCCTCAGGTTCCCCACCCCTGTACAGGCCCATAGGTTTATCAGTTTAGAATTGGAAGGGATATTAGAGGTCATCTAGCTTAAGTCCATCATTTTAAAGAAAAGGAAACTGAGCCCCAGAGAGATTAAACGACTTGACAAGGTCACACAGATAGTAACAGAAGAAGCTCTACCTCCCCAAGAATTCCTTCTACACCATCCTATTCAATTCGTTAGGTATTAATTAGGTGACCACTATGTGTAAGGCACTGGGCTATGGCCTGGGAATATAAGTAAAAGACTCTGTCCTTAAAAGAGCCTACATTTTACAGGTAGTCTATAATAGTTAAATGGATATAATATAATTTGAGAAAGGAGAAAGAATTTAAGGGGATCACTAAAGACTTCTCAAAGGAGAGAACTGCAGTTGAGCATTGGAGGATTCTACTAGAAGTGAGTCACTTGAGATAACTTAGGTCAGAGGTAGGGAACCTGCAGCCTCAAGGACACATGTGGCTCTCTAGGTCCTCAAGTGCCTCCCTTTGATTGAATCCAAACTCCATAGAACAAATCCTTTTTATTCTGTGAAGCTTGCATTCAGTCTGTTTTGTCTCTGGATTTTTGGATTGAAGTTTGGATTTGGTCAAAAGACCATACTTGACCTAGAGGGCCTATAATGTTAATTAGAGAGTAAAAGATCTTCCCTACCCATTGATGGGTCTGCTCACTAAGGGAAGTTTGATTGGAGAGGCCCATAACTTTTCTTACTTTCTAATGCAGTGGTTCTCCAGGGTTGTGATGCCCTCTGGCTCTGAAAAGTATATAAATACTCTGAGGTGAAATTTTACTTTCGGGCTTACTCATTTGAAGTGTTTGTTTAGCCCGATGAGACCCTGGGCAGCTGCTAAGGAGCCCCCCACTCCCTGTGAAAACCCAGATGTTTATGCTTATCTCTCTGGTAACTATGTATGTATGGTCAGACAGCTGGATTTCTCTGTTGTTCTGTGATGAATGTATTGCTTATGGTCAGACAGTTGGAAGCCCTGTCAGTTGCTTGATCTTTGTTTCTCTGTTTGTATTTTCTCTGAAGTTCAGGGTGCTGACTTTTTCCCTGAATTAAGTGAATGATATATGTGCTCGATTAAAGTGATTGTTGACCCCCTCAAAAGTTGCTTTCCTTTTAGAAAAGCACATCTAAGAACCTGTACAGCAGGCCCTCCTGTATATGCAGGGGTCCTTGCTGTTACAAGGCCACAGGTTCCCCATCCTTGGTCTAGATAAAAGCGGAGGTAGGAGGTAAGTAGGTCAGTTTAGCTGAAATGGAGCACATGAAGCATAGTATTACAAAATAAGGTTGGAAAAGTAGGCTGGAGCAAGACTATGAAAGGCTTAAATGCCAAGGTGAGTGTGCAGTTGATCCTAGAGGCAATAGGGAGCCACTGAAGATTGTTGAACATGAGAATGATGTGAACAAACTTTGCTTTAGGAAAACTGGATTAGTTGGAGAAGTGAGAAATGGCAAGCAGGGTGACCAAGTAGGAGGCTATTAAAGTGGTGTGTATCTGAGGTGTAAGAGTCTGAACTAGTGTACTGGCAGTCTGATCAGAAAAGAGACAGATATTATGGAGACACAATTGGCAAAACTTGGTAATAAATTGGATATAGAGTTTATGGGAGAGCTAAGAGTTGGGATAACTCCAAGACTGCATATAGTACATATAAGGGGAAATATCTGTCATACAATGCAAGATGCAGGACAGAGATTAGGAACGGTAATATAGAACTGGGAGTAATCTTCATAAAGATGATACTTGAACTAGTGGGTGCTGATGAAATAGATAAGTGATTGAAAAGGGTACATATTAAGATGGCCCAGGACAGTGGAAGTGACGGGGATGGGCACTGAACCCCTAAAAGGAAAACACAATGTCTTTGAAAGAACCCAGTCTCTGAATTTTTCCCATACATTTCAACAGCCCACATCACTGGTGCCTCTACCCAAGGCATCTGATCCACCTCACCCTACCTTGGTTACTTGTACTTGGCAGTCCTTAATCCAATCCAGATCTTTCCATGGTCTTTTTCTGTATAAAAATATCAGTCCCTTCCTCATTGACTGCACAGATTCCTTAAGAATCTGGCCCACTTCTACTGCCATCACAGACTCACTAGGAATCTCACCCACCCTACCAGTATCTTAATAAACTCACTACTTGGACTGAAAAAAGGCTTGAGTAGTTGAATTCTTTCAAAGCAGACCTCTGCCCTGTACCCTTGCATTTCAGGATTCCTAGCACCCCTAAACCACAAATGAAAGACACCATGGTTAGAGATAAATACCTACAATGACTCAGCAAAGAAAACTGAGAAAGAATGGTAATACAAGTAATACAGTAGAGATCATTGTCAAGAGAAGAGTGTGCCATTGGGACATGATCCAAGAGAGGAAGACTGAGTGTATCCCAAACCAAATTACAATATCACTGGAAAATATTTAATAAAATAAATTTTGTTCTGTTGCTTTAGTTGTGTCTCATTCTTCTGACCCCATTTAGGGTTTTCTTGGCAGAGACACTAGAATGTTTTGCCATTTCCTTCTCCAGTTCATTTTACAGATGACATAATTGAGGCAAAAAGAATCAAGAGACTTGCCCAGGATCACACAGCTTGTAAATATCTGAGTCGAAATTTAAACTCAGGAAGATGAGTCTTCCTGACTCCAGGTCTCACACTCTATCCACCGTGTCCCCTAATAACTAATTAATAATTTAACCTTAATAAAATAAATAAAAATACACTAAAACAAAGTAATATTACATTTTAAAATTAGGTCGCTATGTGGCCTGCAGGGATCTTCATATGTTTTAGTGACCCTCCCTGGTCTACAGGATACCACTTTGAGATATCTAATAGTTGGAGATGCAAGACAGAAGATCAGCCAAGGCATTAGGGATACAAAAGCAGATTTGAGTATCATGAACATAATAGAGATGAAAATTGAATCCATGGGAGCTAACAAGATCAAGTGAAATTTTTTTGTTGTTGTTGTGATTGTCCTTTGCTCTCGAACAGGACCATAACATCAAGATGATGACATGACTTGCAGTTGACTTTGATTTGAGTGAGGGAGAGCAGTGCAAGGTCACCAAACTCACTTTCTTCTCCAGAGCCATCTGGGTCCAGTGGCCTGATATTCATCAGGACAACTGGAGATAGCCCAAGATGCAGTGTGAGACCCCAGTCCTTTCAGGCTAAGTCTTATCACATTCTCACTTTGAGTGAGATACACCCATTCAATGAGAAGGAAGTAGCTACTCAAGGGATGGCCCATTTAATTAAAAAAAAAAATCAGACTAGGAGGGGAAGACTCTCAGGGTTCCTAAGTAAAAGAGAAACAATTACTATTTAGTAATTACAATCACTCTGTGCTAGGTGGATGAGGATTTACCAAGTGAAATAGCATTGAGGGAGAAGAAAATATAGCCCAGGAAAGAGCCCACAGTGAATGGGTATGACCTGGATGAAGATCCAGGAAAGGAGAAGAAGAAGGACCAGTCATTTAGGTAGGAGGAGAACCAGCATAGAGTAGGGTCTTGAAAACCTAGCATGAAGAGAGTGTCAAGGAAAAGATGGTGAGAGACAAGGTTAAAAGCTGTGAAGTGTTCAGGGAGGATGAGCACTAAGAAAAGGTCATTGGATTTGGTTCTTAGCATTCCAGTTGTCCTCTTCTGGACAATTTCTAGCTTGTTTACCTTTCCTAAAATATAGTACACAGAACTTAACATAATACTCCGGATGTAGTCTAAACAGGGTAGAAAACAACAGTAACATCAATGCCATCATTCTGGATATTGCCTCTTTAAAATATTATTAATGCTATGTTTTTACCTTGTAGTCTCTTCCCAATGACTCTCTCTCTTGCCCCTCTTCCCCGTAGATATCTCCACTGGAAAAAAAAAAAAGTACAGTAAAGAAAAATAAATCAATACATGGTTGATGTCTGAAAAAAATTCTGCACCAATAGTCCACCACCTCTCTGCTAAGAGGGGAAAGATGTGGTCTGTTATAAAGTGCTCTGAAGTCAGTATTGGTCATTGCATTTATCAGAGTTCCAAAGTCTTCCAAAGTAATTTTCTTTTACGTTATTGTGGTCATTGTGCAAATTGTTCCACTGATTCTACTTACTTCTATAACTTGAGCTTTAACATGGAGGTTCCCTGAGGGGGCTTTGGAGCATGTCCAAATTGCCTAAGTTGGAGTCACTCTTTGTCCTTCACCACATGGATGCTTGGAGTCTCCTTTGATGGCTGTAACTAGAATAGGCTACATCTTTCAAACAGGAAAAACTAAGATGGTAGCTCTTTTCTAGCTTTTGCATTTTCTGGTTCATACCTTTTTCTTGACCATGTCTGACCATGGGTAAAGATCACAGTTCACCCACAGGGTAGGCACCATGAACTGAACCAGTGATGGGGATGGATTTCCTTCCTCTGCTCTCCCTCTCTTATTCTGGCTCTGAGAAACAGGCCTTCAGGTAGACAGGGAGTTGGAATCATGATAGCAGGATGGATAGTGCACCAGCCAGCCCAGCATGGAAGCCAGAAGAATCCAAGGTGCCTGGGACTTGAGCCTGATTAAGTTTTGGAAATGTTCTAGGAAATGAGTTAAGCCATGAATTTTTCCCCTTCCCCTTCCCAGAGGTGGCATAATTAGGGACAAGGGGGAATTTATGCCTCCTGCATATTAGAGAAGTAAGTTTGTATATTTGTGATTTTATCTTTGAATAAATATCTCCTTATAAAAGTGAATCTGACTATTAGTGGCTAAATGGAACTGGAGTTCAAACCTACCCATACACTTGAGGGAAAATCACGAGTGACAATTGGAACCATTTATAGGAAGAGTAGGCATCCTAAAAGCCCTTAAGAGAGCCCTGGGTTGTGGGGTGAAATCTGACCTACCTGGCCTTCAGGCAGTGGGAGTCAGGGTGGTCTGTTATGCTTTCATTCATTAGTTCATACACGTGTAACTTTATCACATTTGTCATTTCTGAAACAATAGTCCTTTATATTCGTATGCCACCATTTGTTTCATCATTACTCAATCAAATAATTACATGGAAGTTGTTGACTGCAATGATAAACAGCAAAGGGTCCAAAATTGATTCTTGGGGCACTCCGCTAGAGGCCCATTTCTGATCGGAGATTGATCCATTAAGGACTACACCTTGGATCTTGTCATTCGACCAGTTCCAAATGCCCCTAATTATATTATGAAGTAGGCCAAATGTATCCATATTGTCCATAAGGATATATTGAGATTGTCCATTGCTCTGCCAATATCTCAGTACACTAAGTTTTTGACATTTACCTGACCTACCAATCTAGTTACTCCACCCAAAAAAAAGTATCTGAGGTTAGTCTGGTATGGCATGCTGTTTTTAGTAACTATGCTTCCCTTTCTTAAAGCTCACTAATCACCCCTGTGTAAAGGGTGTGCCCTGACATTGCTGGATCCAACTGTGAAATTCCCTATTTGAGGTGTGAAAGCACTTGATGCCCATTTTTGTTGAGTTTATTATAGAACCAATATCTCCTTAACAAGGTGTGAAATGCCTTTGACAAGGCAAATGTACTTGCCTGTGCTGTATTCAGTGTATTGTTAACTGAAGAGCTTTCATGAGAAGCATAATAAAGGATTCCTCTCCCTTTTCCCAAAAACCTAGCCATGAGCTACATTTTGATGTTCCTAGGGAAAACTCTGGGTAAGATCGGAAACCAAAGAAGGGACTCGGAGAGAAAAGTCCCCAACATTAAACCCAGTCTGTGCAAGCTGAGCACCTTGGTTCCGGCCAGTGGTTACACTTTTAATTATGTATACTAGACTTTTGCCAGGGATACAGGTAAAGTTCTATTTCTGTTCATGTTTTGTGGCTTCAAAGTCCACCCTTTTTAAAAAAATCAGGATAGCATTTGCTATCCAGAGGTCATCTTTCAAAGATGACTGAGAGTGATTTAATGATCACAGCTGCCTCTTCTTTCAGTACCCTAGGATGTCACATAGCCAAGCCTGGTGACTTCAATTCATTCAGGATAGATAAGATCCTATTAAATCAATTCTTCACTTACTTTGGGTTTCACATTATCATAGGACCATAGATTTAGATCTGGATGAGACCTCAGAGGTCATGTAAGCTCCAACCTCCTCCTTTTGACAGATGAAGAGACTGAGGGCCAGAGAGGTGGCTTTGCACATGATCACATAACTAGGTGATTGCAGAGCTAGGATTCCAGTGAAGATAATTAGTCTACAAATCCAGTGTTCCTTTAACTACCCTTCTATGCCCTTCCAAAACCTCCATGGACCTGTTTTCTCATCTGCAAAATGTTGGCATTGCACTTATTATATGACCTCTAAGGTCCCTTCCAGCTCTGGAACTCAGATGCTCTGATCCATTTAAAGCATTCTGCCTTTTGTCATACTTATTTGTATATTTCTCTCATTCATGTTTCCTCCTCAATCAGATTATAAACTCTTTAAGTCTTGTTTTATCTTGGAACACCAGGCATCTTGCACAGATGTCTATTGAATTCAATTCCTGGCTTTGTACTAGGGCACTGAGGATAGAAAAAGATGAAAAGACATCTAAGACACTTACTACCTAGTTGGGGAAAGCAGGACATAGATAGATAGATAGATAGATAGATAGATAGATAGATAGATAGATAGATAGATAGATAGATAGATAGATAGACAGACAGACAGACAGACAGACAGGTAGATAGGTAGGTAGGTAGGTAGGTAGGTAGGTAGGTAGATAGATAGATAGATAGATAGATAGATAGATAGATAGATAGATAGATAGATAGATAGATAGATAGATAGACAGACAGACAGACAGACAGACAGATATGTAACTAAAAAGTACAAGATAGCATATGCTTAGGGAAAGGTTAGTGATACAGAATTAAGTGAAAGAAGGCCCCCGAAAAGACTTCACAAAGGAATTAATAAACAAAGAGTGCAATAGTGATTGATCATCAAGAGATACAGGCAACATTTTGGTAAAGGCCTTTTTCCCCACTACTGCCTATCAAATTGAAATGATCACACACACACACACACACACACACACACACACACACACACACACACTGTGGGTATATATTAGATTTGTTGAGCATAAGATCATAGATTTAATAATAACTAGCATTCGTATAGCATCTTAAGGTTTGCAAAGTGCTTTACAAATATTATCTCATTTGATCCTTACAACAACCTTGAGAGACAGATGCTATTATTATCCCCATTTTGTAAACAATGTAACTGAGGCAGACAGAGGTTAAGTAATTTGCCCAGAGTCACATAGCTAGTGTGTGAGGCAGGATTTGAACCCAAGCCTTCCAGACTTCATGTTCAGAACCTGCCTAGATAGAATTTATAGCTGAATGGGACTTTAGAGATAATCAAGTCCAACCCTTTCATTTTAGAGATGAAGAAACACATCTAGAAAGGATAATGACCTGCCTGGGGTCTTTCAGTTTATGACCCCATTTGGAGTTTTCTTGGCAAAGATACTAGAATGTTTGGCCATTCCCTTCTCCAGCTCATTTTACAGATGAGGAAACTAAGGCAAATGGGGTTAAGTGACTGGCCCAGGGTCATATGGCCAGTAAATGTCCGAGGCCAGACTGAACTCATGAAGATGAGCGTTCCTGACTCCAGGCCTAGCTGCCTTGGGGAAAACCCTTTTAATTCTTCTTGTCTCTTTTATCCTGTCTCTAAAACGAAGGTGTTGGGACTAAATGATCTCCTTATAGCTCTAAGTTTGGATGTTCCCATGCGTCCATAATTGTACTTTTGAACAGCCTGTCCTTGAACTTCTGAATCCTTTGTAAGAGGACTTGAAGAAGCAGGAAAGCTGTTTAATTACATGTAAGAGTGCTTAATAACTGATCACACCTTTTCAACCACTCTGATTACATTAGGCCTCCAGGGGAAAAGTTGTGCCCTAGGCTGTGGAACTGTTGTTGAATAATACTGCTCCACTTTGATGTTATTTTCATCTCCTCCTCTCCTCTCTTCCCTTCCCAGAGGTGCCCACATCTTAATGACAAATCCTCTACAAAAATGGGAGGCAGGAGAATCTAGAGTAAATATTGTGTTTCTATAAGCAGGGGGAGCTTAGTTCTGACCTAGACCATAAGCTCTTGAAAGGAAGAGATTGCAAATGCTTTAATTTATATTCTGTAAACCTTCCACACTGTCAGACAATCAGGAGGCTTTATTCCAACAAGTATTAAATAAATACTGCTGACTGTGATGACACAGTGTAAATGAGACATCTCAACATGAAAACCTAGAAGTATATTTTTAAAATTGTTGATTGCAGCTATTACATTTAAATTAATTAAACACATATCAATACATATACATTTACATATATGCATGCACATCCATATCTCCATAAGTATATGTGGGCATATATATTTATGATACATGTCCCCATTTGTTCAGAGGCCAAACTGACAGGAATTTATAAATAACACAGGATAGGGAGTTGCCAGTTAATAATAACCTACATTGTTGGAATACACATCCCAATAGATGAGATAATGGATCGATGGAAGCCTCAATCTAAGGGCAACATGTACCATCTATCCCCAATTTGTTAGGGCTAGGCAGACTACATTTCCCCTTTTGGTTCTTAGGTACCCTGAGGTATTGGGGGATCTCTTTTCTCTACTGCCATAAGCTCAAGCTCCAATTGTGCTCTCCTTATTTCAGGGAGTCAGTGACTAAAACCCAGGTTCCATTTAACCACTTAACACCAATTGGCTTTTACAAAAGGGATGTATGTCACAAGAACAAACATACAAACATTTTTCTCAATTTGTCGGGGGCGTAATACACATACACTTACCACATCAGTCTCCACAGGGCATGAGATTTACAACTTAGCACAATTCCTACATTGTGTTGGTCCCATTCAGGTCCCATTCAAAACTGGCATTACTATTGCCTCCTGATGAGCTAGAGTCCCATACCTTGCTCTTCCAGGTGGCAGTACTGGGTTGGTTGCAATATCCAGCCTGCACTCCTGGCCTTCTAGATCCCTGGAGACTCTACTCCCTGTAACTAAAATAGGAAAGAAAAAAGGAATGACCAAGGATCTAGGCCCATTTTGAGGGACCATATGTCCTGGGAGGAGGAGGGGAAAATCCTGTATTCCTTCTTAGAGCAGGATTCTCTCACCAGAAGCAGTTAAAGGAGTCTCCTCTCTTCCTCAGATGTGAATGACACATAGTCCTGGCAGGTGATGACTCAGACCCTTCCCAAAGTTACAGCCCATGGAAAAAGACTCCTTATGAATAATCTTCATTTAGGAAATTGATATAATCTGCACAAATAATGGACCCATTACATAAGAATCCAGAAAACAGTCATGTCTTCTTCTAACTCTAAAACACTATAAACCTATAAGAAAACCTTTTATTTGTCACCAAGCCCATGTACTTTCCTCCACAGAAAAGGTGGCAGAGCCATCATTTGATTCTTGCCCAGAAAATTATGTGTAAAATAAATAAGAAGATTAAAATGAGACAGGCACACTAATCAGCAAGCAAAGTGGCCACTAATGATTAGATAGAAGCCCATAAAAAGCAGATAGAAACACTATAAAAGCAAATAGGTAAAAAGTCTAATAGGTTTTCACATTTCCGTAGTTCCTGAAAATATCTTTGCATTATTTTAATATAATCATTAATGCTCATAATGATGTCCTTGGTCATCAAGAAAGTGCTAAATTATACTAAAGATATTCTGTTTTAAGTTAGGAAAGCAACTATGGGATTGTCAGGTTCTCTCTCCTGGTTGATTTTGCTTTATTGATTTTCTTTATTACAAAGGATAGAGTATGTATGAGGAAATGACAGTGATGTAAAAGCAAAGGGTATCAGTAAAATAATTTTTTTAAAAGGTCAACAAGGTAAATAATACGCTTCAGAATGATGATCATCCAACATGTTTTTGGCCTTGCTTTATGTTGTTTCTTACAAAAATAATAATGGTCGTTGTACATCTCATTCTCTGAGAGTGTTAGAGAGATATCGCTACACTCAGTATAAATTAATTAAGAGCTAGTCATGATATATTGCAGTATTTCAATTATTCCATGACATATTGTAGTATTTCGAAGATTCCATTTTAAATTCAAATTCTCCAAACATTAAATTGCTTACCAAGTGTAAAGGACTCTCTTAGAGGAAGAGGAAACAACAGTAAGTTTCATCTTTATCTGTCTTCAAGGAGCTTGCCATTTACCAGAGAAGATACAGCACATACCAAAACAAGTATGAGAACCAGAAGAGAAATGGAAGGAAATAAGCATGTATTAAGCACCTACAATGTGCTAAAGGGTTTACAAACATTACCTCATTTGATCCCCACAACAATCCTAGGAGGGAGGTGCCATTATTATCCCCATTTAATAGTTGTAGAAACTGAGACAGAAAGAACTTAACTGACTTGTCTACAGACACACAGCTAGTATGTAAGACCAGATTTGAAATCAGGACTTCCAAACTCCAGATACAGAATTCTATCCACCTAGCTGATGGAAACAAAGGAGAGCTATGGAGAGTAGTCTAGAAAGAAGGGAAGAGAAAGAGAAAGCTTCCAGTTGGGGAGATAAGGCTTTATTGAGGAGATAACCCCTTGAACTGGGCTACCTGAAGTATTCTTTCCACCACGCTCCAGATATTGGCTAACAACAAGACACAAAGAACAGAAACTTTCAGTAACACAGCTGGAATAACGGAAAAGATCAATGTAAAAACTCTTCTAATGAACCATGTGACAAATGAGAAAGTGGGCAGAGGCTCAGGGAAGGCCAGATTTCCTGGAGGATTATGGGGTAATAGAAGAGCCTTGGAGTTTGACAGTATGGATTCAAGTGAAGACAGTGATTTGGATGCCTTCAGACAGAGAGGTCAAACACCCTGCCTGAAAGCTAACTGATACTCTCAACACTTCTATTACACATGGAAACAAATTAAAATATCAGTGGGAAATGTGTAACAAAACTAATAAAAATACAATAAAACATAGGTAATATTACATTATAAAACTAAGTCAATACGCAAAGCAGAGACCTTTACATACAGAATAGTGCCCCACCCCTTTCTATTTGAGTTTGACACTACTGCCTCAAAGTACCATAAAACTAAGAGTTATGTTCATAATTTTTTTAAAGCATGTATTAAGTACCTCCTGTTAAGCACTCAGTCAGGCATTATGGAAATCAAAGTTTAGCTAAAACATGTCCCCTGACCTTGAGGAGCTTACAGAGAACCATCATCTGGCAAAATGGGAAAATCTTGGATATGGAGTCAAGGAAGACTAGAGTTCTAACTGTGACGCTGACACTTATTAGCTTTGTGAAAATAGGGCAGCAATTTAAATTTCTGAACCTCAGATTCTTCCTCTATAAGATAGGGATAATAATATATAGTACATATTATAAAGGTTTTTATGAGGATCAAATGAGAATTTTAAATCAAATTATTAAATCGATAATAAAATTAATTTGATTATTATTTCAATCTATTAGGGAGAAGCTATCAACACAAATATAATACACAATGTTATATAATTAATTACATTACAATGTTGCAAAAAAATGTTTTATGTCAGGTTTAAGAGAAAGGCAATTATTTACTGGAGTGGAAATCAGGGAAGGCTTCCTGGAGGAGGTAAGGTTTAAGTTGGGCTTTTACAGTTGGGTAATACAGTAATTGTAATTTTTGCATTGTTTGATGTTATAGTTATAATGACAGGACTCCAAGATGGAGTGGCTTAGGCTAAGTGGTCCTAATTCCCACATAGGCAAAGACAGACAAGGTTGTACTTTTCCACTGTTCTATCCTATGTTAACCCTGTGTCAGGTAGTTAATACCTGAAGTTTCTGAAGGGATGGAACTCTTGGTCAACAAGAGTCTCACTCCCTTCTTGCTGCTTCAGACTGTTAATCTTCTCTGTTTCTGGTTCTAATAAAGAAACTTGCTCTACTCAAGCCTCACCCAAACCTGGTCTCAGTGAGTGAACTCAAGAATTATTCTTGGTAAGAAACAGAAAGTCCCCATAGACTTTTTAACACACATGTAACATAATCAGATCTGTGCTTTTATAAGGTTATTCTTGCCAAGTTATAAAGGCTGAATGAGAAGCAAGAGAAAGTAAATACAAATAAGTATGTGAAGAGGTTATTGTAACAGTTCAAGAGGATGAGGAAGAGGGCCTACGACTGCAGTGGTGGCCTCAGAAAGGAAGTGACAAGTACTATGGAGATGGCCTGGCAGGCCTTGGTAGTTCATTGTATTAGAGGGCTGAGAAAAAGGGAAGGGTTCAAGATAACAATAATATGAGGTTATTAACATAACAGAAAGGGTAAATGGTGGTTCTACAGATAAAAACAGTGAAGTCAGAAAGATGAACAGTTTTGAGGAAAAGATAATAAGCAGTCTTACCCTTTGTAGCTCACACCAAAACCCACAACTGGTAAAAGCAGTGCAAGACTGGGGAAAACAGAGGCCCACCACAAAAAGCTAAGCTGCCTGCAACCAGAGCAGGACCAGATGGATCCTGGTGCATGGGTGTGACTCCGAGGTAACAACAAAAAGTACCTGGCACTCAAGCTGGTCTTGGGCCACTTCTCATGGGCCTCAGAATGCTCATTTCACAAAGTCAAGATCATTGATGTGTCTCTATAACACATCTAAAAACTGAGCTGGTCCATGCCAAGATACTATTGAAGGATGCTGCTGTGGTCATTAACAGTCACACTACATCCTACCTCTGGCCAGAAGAAGGGGGAAAAACTGACTTCTAGAGAGAAGTAAGTTTTAAATAAATAATGATTAAAGACAATTTAGAAGAAATATGAGTAGAAGAAAAACACAGCTATCTGTTCTCTTCTGCAGAAGCAATCCCAGCAGGACAAACTGCTCCCATGCATTGCCTGGAGGACAGGACAGTTTGTCAGAGCAGATGGCTCGGTGATGGCAACATATTCTCAAACAGAAAACAACCCTTAACCCTGAGATCCACTAATAGAATAAATCCCCAGATTGTTTAAGACAAAAAAAACAACACAGCAAGGAAACAAATGGAAAGGAAAGAAAAGCCACCTTCTTTGGAAAGTCCACCTCTCCTACACAGACCTTATAGGCTCTGGCCGGTATTGACCCTGAGAGAGTGGAAAAAAATTGCATTCCATTTTCGGATTTAGATCTGTAAGGGTCCTTGGTGATCATCTCATTCAAAGAGATTACCATAGCAAGGAGTACTCCTTTGTGATGGTCAGGGCTGGGGGGGGGGGGGGGGGGGGAAAGCAGGGGGGGGAGGGGGGGAGGGGGGAGGACTGACTCCTTTTTGCTTTCTTAGAATTCTACCTTCAAACTTCATTTAAAAAATTTTGTCCATCTTTTTTTCTTATTTTTCTTTTTTTTTTTTTTTAACATTACCTTCACTCCAGATATAGCTCTCCCCAGAACCAGCCAGAGAGCCATCCCCTATAACAATATGAAAGAGAGGAAAAAATTAACAAATTAATTAACAATTAATCAACAGAGCTAATCAACAGAATGTAGCAGAATACATATGCAATGTTCCCCACCCACAGTTTCCCGACTCTGTAAAGGGGGTGGGAAGGAGGAGAAGATTCACTTTCTCACCTCTTCTTAAGGCCATTTAAAAAAAAAATAATCTGCTGTTGTTTCAAAGGCCGCTTTCCCACAACTGTGTCAGAAGTGGAATTCAAAACCGGATCACAGTTCTGGTGGGATGCCAAGTTCTACTTTCAGCCTCCTACTGCATTCGCCAAGCCCTACGCTCCATCTGTCACTTTCGTACTCTTTATTTCACGTACCTAGAGTTGATTCTGTGCCAAATTGTTGAGCAGATGAGGTTCATTTATTTTCACCCTCAGCCTCTGCTTTCTTTCCCTATTTTCCCTTTCATTTAGCATCCTTATGCTGCCTCTCGTTTCCTGCTCAAAACCTATGATAATGAAAATACTTGATAAGCTCATTCTCACTAAAGTGTAAATGAGTGATAAAATTGTGAAAGGCAGCATATGGAGTACAGTGTTGTCAAACACTAAACCATCCACACGAATCCCTGCAAGCTGCACATTGACTTAGAAAACCACAGTAACATTAACTATGTTCTATTGCAATTTGATTTTTGTCAAACACTTCCCAATTACATTTTAATCTGGCTCCCCTCACTCAGGAGTGCTGCAGGCTGCATTTTTTCAGTAGCAGCATGTATGGCGCCTCTGCTCTACTGGACAGAATGTTGACCATGGAGTCAGGGAGACCTAGATTGACATCTTGCCTCCACTGCTTCCTACCTGCATAACCATCACCAAGTCAATCTCTCTGAGACTCAATTTCTTTATTAGCAAACAATTACAAAATTGTCTTTGCATCAATAAAAACAAATCTTAAATAATTATGGACATAATTATTGCTTGTAAGATAGGTCAACGTAATTAAAATGACCATAATACCTAAATTAATTTCCTTATTCAATGCCATAATGATCAAACTACCAAAGAATTACTTTATAAAGATAGAAAAAAATAACAAAATTTATCTGGAGGAGCAAAAACTCAAGAATCTCAAGGGAAAAAATGAAGAAAATTGGGAAGGAAGGAAGCCTAGAAAAACCAGATCTCAAACTACACTACAAAACATTTTAATCATTAAATCTGTTTGGTACTGCTTAAGAAATTAGGTAGGTAACATAAAGAAGCAAATGAAGATAGTAGCTTAGTGTCTGATAAACCCCTAAAACCCTGTCTGGGTAAGAATTTACTTTTCTACAAAAACTGCTGAGAAAAACTGAAAAGCCATCTGGCAGAAAGTAGGTTTAGACCAACATCTCACACAGTATACATAACAAGATATGCTGAAGCATAGTGAAACATATGAGGTAATATCATAAACAAACAAGACGAGCAAGAAAGAAATATCTACGGATAGGGGAAGAGTTTTTTGACAGATTGAAAATGTCCCAAAATTAGGAAGTATTTTTGATGATTTTTCATTCTTAACATTTGACAGTTCATAAGGTTCACAGCATAATGACACTGGAGTGGGAGTCAAAAGGCCTGGGTTGTAGTTTCATCTCCATAACTAACTTTCCAGATGACTTTGGAGAACCATTGTACCTCTCTCCACCTCAGTTTTCTCACCTGTGATATAAAGGAGTAGCACTAGATCATTTCTCAGGCTTCCTCCAGCTTTAATATTCTATAGTTCGCTCATTGTTGACTATCAACTCCAAATCAATCAAAGAAAGAAAAAAGAGATCCATATGTACAAAAACATTTACCGAAGCTCTTTTTGTATTAGCAAAGAACTGGGGAAAAGGGAGTGCCCATCAATTGGAGAATGGTTGAACAAATTATGGCATATGAATGAAAGGTGGTACTATACTTCTACAAGAAATAATGAAGAGGATGGTTTCAGAGAAACCTGGAAAGAATTGTGGGAACTAATACAGTGAAGGTAGCAGAACCTAGAGAAGGATTTATACTTTTATAACAACATTGTAAAAACAATTTAAAGACGAGAACTCTGAAGAGTGAGCCACAGTGACTTTCAACTTACATTTAGACACTCATGTGGATCCATATAACCTATACGGTCAACGGACATGCACATATATTCACATCGTGTGTGTGTGTATGTATGTCTGTGTATGTGTGTGTGTGTGTGTGTGTGCAAATGCTCATTTTGTGTAGTATTTGTTAGGTTAAAAATAAAATAAAATTAGGAGCCTGGAATATATGTCCTCTAAGGTCTCTTCCAGATGTAAATCTATAATTCTATGATTAAATATTACTATTCTTATATTTATAGGCATTTAAGAGACTCCTAAGTATAATGGGAAAAGTCCTGGAATTGAACATAGGGGCCTGGAGTTCAAATTCTAGCCATTTTATATACCATCTACATCCCTATAGTCAAGTCACTTCAGTTCTTTAAGCTTCAGTGTTCTCATGTACAAAATGGAGACAAATAATACTTGTATCACATATCTTACATACCTCTTATGTGTAAGACCTTTTGTAAACCTTAAACTGTTATATAAATGTCATCCAAACACTCATTTTACAAATGCTGCAACTGAGATCTTGAGAGGTTAAGTAATTGCCACATAGTGTTAACGGAGCTGAGATTCAAAGACAGATTCTATGAATTTCAATCCAGTGCTCTTTTGCCTCCTTAGAGAAACTGGATTCAAACCCAGTCTCATCTACTTAGTACTCGAATGATCTTGGTTAAGTAATTCCATGTGTCTTGGCCTCTGTTTCTTTTTGAGTAGATGAAAGGTTGGATGAAATGGCTACTTTCAGCTATAAAATCCTAGTGCCCACAGAACTATCAATCCTGTAACTAAAAAAACTTTCTCCAAAATACTTAGCCTCTTCTCCACATCATTTATCGACACACAAATGGCTGATAAGAAGAAAGGGAACTCAGCTATGGCTTTTCTTTCATTTTTTAAATGGTACATGAATCTACTTAGAGCCACAAGTGTCTCTGCAATCCTGGAAAAGGAGGATGCATGCTGTCCAAGAGGACAGCCCCGTCCCAGTCCCGCAGCTCATAGACAATCTCTTTTCTGGGGAGAATGGCTCAGTAGTCTAGGAAGATTTGTCTCAATCGCTAAAGAGAGCCAAATAGCATTTGGTGACACATTTAGGCTTATTTTGCTTTTAGGCTTATCCACCATCTGTGGGCTCTGGGAGGTTAGCTGCAGGTCAGCTCATGAATATGCACTAATATTGTTTACTGTCTCCATTACCCACATCTCAACCTTGTCCCCTCCCTCTCACAAATGCACACACATTATCCCCTTAAATAAGGCGAGGCCTTACCCTCCTCACTCTATTGAGCGTATAATTTATCAGTTCTTCTCCAACCGAGGTGTCCATAAAATCATTTTCTATTCAGACTCCAAGGAGACAGATTTTACTAATATATTTCTTTATCCGTATCCTCATGTTATTGCTGTGGAAAGAAACTAGCCCTCTGGTAATGATACTTTCCATTTAGAAAGCAGTTGATTTAGGGAAGCCCATTTAAAGCTTCGTTGTTTTGACAGGATTTATTTTAAATCAACAACCTTTTAGAATTGAACTTTACTCTAGCAATATTGCTTTCGATAGGAGACCCTGTGATTTTCATCATCATCATCATCATCATCATCATCATCATCATCATCATCATCATCATCATTTCTGGATTCATGCCACAAAAAAATTACTTTGTTGGTAAAACTATTTTAATTCTAATAACAGTGGTTGGGTGTACCTACTAGATCAGAGGTTCCCAAATTTATTTGGTTTACTACCTCCTTTTAAAAAAAATTTTTTCAGTGTCCCCCTGGAAATCTCCTTTCTTTAACCCTTTAATGGCTTTTGGGGATACATTTGTGGGGTTTTTCCTGCACTGAAATTTTGGTGATGCAATATTGCATCATGTAACCACATAGTATCAGACTGTAAACAAGTCATTACACACATATATTCCTGCTGACATATACTGGACTTCTCAACAATTTGAGATAAGCTCCCCTGCTAACACTTGCTTGTGAAGACATGTAGGCACCTGGGGCTACTACTGATGGGGTGCTTGGGTGCCTATGCTTGGATCCAAATTCTAAAATCCCATTTCTCTTTAAAGATCATATTTCTCCCTTGCCTCAAAACACTATCCCAGCCCAAGAACAGCCTGTCCTAGCAAAACCTTTATCTCTCTTCCTGCTACAGTAGCCATCTAGTTGGACATACAGAACTTATTAGTTTGAACTATCTGTGTACTGGCTTAACTGGCTGTGTACTGAGTCATAACAACATTTACTACTCACTGACCAATCGTATGTATCCTAGACTTATACATACATATACTCACTTACATTTATCTTGTCTAACAAGACATTGATGAGAGCAGCCTGGTATTCCTTAGACAGTTCTGATCATTAAATAACTTAGTGATGTTTCAGGCCTAAAACCACACTTCCATATAGCCCCACCCTGGGCTATTTATTTCTTGATTAACTCTGGGTAAAATACCTGAGCAGTAGACACTAAAAGTGCATGTTCCTTTAATAACTAACTGCTTCTTAACTACTCCCTAATCCTGCCCTGAATCACCTAGTCATCACACTTGGCACATGTTTTACTATAGGATATCTGATATAAACTTTAACTATCCCTCTAAGGTTGCAAGTTCCCTAAGAACTCTTGCCCAACTGAAAAGTGAAATGAATCTTTACCTTGACCTCAAGAATGCTTGAGTCCACAAATTCATTCCAGGCAACCAGCCCCTGTACTCAGTTCTTAGGGGGAATTTCAGAATTTCATCCATCCCATCCCCATTTCCAGCCCTAATCACTATCACACTCCCCCTTCCCCAAGGGAGTAGTATTGCCTACTTTGGGAACCTATATAACTAGATTATAGATTCCATGAGGACAGGAGTCCTCTGTTACATGGCTTTGTGTCTTTTCTCATGCTAGCACAATATATTTTAAATAGTCATAAATGAATGAGTGGATGAATGAATGAATAAATGATGTATTTTGGATGAAGTCCAATTCAATATGACATATATTAATTAAGCACCTATTACCCACAAGAGATCCCTGCTTGCCACTGGGGATACAAGGACAAAAAAAGAAGAAACAAACTCATCTCTGCCTTCAAGAAGCATAGATCAAACAGACTTGATGGATCTGTATTTGTTTTAAGTTATACTCTTACTTCAGTCCCAGCATAAAGGCTCTTCTTCATCAAAGGGTTAACTGACCAGGATCAGCTACAGAACATCTGCACAAAGCCCTTCTATTATATGTCTTCTTGCCCTTCTGGAAGCAAGCAGGCCAGCCTCTTTCATGAGTGGATGGCATAAGCTAAGCATGCTGTGGCTGATGTTCACAACTCTCCCTCCTTCACCCCTATTAGAGATTATTATTACATTAAAGCAACCTCAGCGTCAGGAGACCCCTTTCTTCTCTTTCTCAACCACAAAATAATACCTGATGTGGTGGAAAGAACTCTTGACTAAGAATGAAAAGACCTAGGTTCTAGTCCTCAACCTACCTCTAACTCACTGTGTGACCTTTTACAATTCATCTCTTTCTAGGGCTCAGTTTCTCATTTATAAAAGAGCGAGGAAAGAGGAGGTTTCAATAGATATCCTTTGAGGTCTTTTTTCACTCTGAAGTTCTATGATTCTAAATCGCCAATGATCACTGGAAGCAGAGACCCCAGCCCTTCACAAGCAATCTTCTCAGAATACAGCCATATTTACTACTTTTGCTTGACTGTTTCACTATTCTGCTCAGCACTTAGCCTCAAGGTTTTCCCTTCCTTCTCTACCTCCTGCAGCCATATTCCTTCTCAATCTCTCATACATATCAAATACATAAGGGAAGTAACATAAGTCTGAAATATTTAAATTAAACAAAATGCAAAGGGCAACCCATTTGGTCTGGCATTTCCTGATGGAAATAGTCCTGTTTTTGAGGCGTTCTTCCTGTTGTCTTCTGCCAGTATTCTTGCAGTGTTCTGATCTTTTATCTGTGTCCAGACATCCTTGAATAACTGTCATGTTATGAAAAGAAATGGAATAAATAAATTTGTTCCAGAACTCCTGGTGTAAATTCAGCTGAATTAGATATATCTAAAGTTACTCCAATCTGAAAAGCAAAGAACAAAATGGAGGATGCAGTAAAATGAGAACCAGACTTTCTATTTGGACTAAAAAGAAAGCACTCATTCAAAAGGGAAAGGAAAATTGTGTGAAAAGCAATGAGTAAATGAAGCCATGTTTATAAAGGATGAAGGCCATATTTCTCTGGTTAAGATTTGAATCTTCACATTCCTAATACCAACACATATAACCCCAGCTTGCCCAACAGCTGCTCCCACCTTCTAACTCTGGGTACAGAATTTGCTAGAGTTGACTGTAATTAATATAGTTCAAATTCCAAAGTCATGGTCTAGAGGAGTTCTAACTGATCAAATGAAAATGGCAAAAAGAGAAGTCACTGTGTAAATATTATCTCAAGACACATGCCAAGTTTACAACAAGCCTTAATCAGTCAATCAATAAGCACTTAGTAAGTACTTTTTTGTGCCAGGAACTATGCTAATAAGCATTATGGATAAAACAAAACAAAATTTTAAAAAACCAGTCTCTTCCTCTCAAGAAGCTTACAAGCTAATCAGAGAGATAATATACACATATATTGCTACATACAATATGCATATATAGTAGATGGAAAGTATTCTCAGAGGAAAAGAACTTTGAAGCTGGGCGGACCAAGAAACACCTGCTTACGGGAATTAGCTCTTGAGTTTAGTCTTAAAACAAGCCAGGGATCTTGAGAGTCAGAGGATGGTAAAAAGAGTACTCCAAGTACGTAAAACAACCAGTCCAGAGAGAGGGCAGATGAAACACTATGTATAAGGAATAGGTGGCAGGTTCATTTAGTTGAAGGTCTGATCACTGGTCAGGTATAACAGAGTGGGGATAGTGTCTAGTGGGTTGAACTATCCAGATCAGTTGCTTTTTAGTTATGTCTGACTCTCTGTGACCCCATTTGGGATTTTCTGGCAAAGATAAAGGAATGATTTGCCATTGCTCTTTTACAGATGAGGAACTGAGGGAAACAGGGTTACACAGCTACGTGACTGAGACCAGATTTGAACTCAGGAGGATGAGTCTTCCTGATTATAAGTCTAGGGCTCTGTTATACCACCTGGTTGCTCCAGGTTGAATTATATGGTCACTGATATCCCTTCCAACTTTCAAAACCTATTATTCTATGATTCCATGATTCTATCTCCCATCTGTACCCCACAACTCCTTTGGAAATATCATTTGCTCCATGGGTTAAATTTCCTTCTCTGTGTGGATGACTACTTGGTCAAGATATCAAGCTCTATTCTTTCTCCTGAACTCTAGCTCCACATTTGTTGCTGCCTGTTATCCAGTCACAGTATCAAACTTAACATGTCCCAAACTGAACTCAAAAACCTTGCTATTTCTCTTTGTGCACTAACATCCTCCCACTCATTCACTCAGGTTCATAAACTAGAGTTACCTTTGACTCTTTTATTTCTCTAAATCTGTTTAACTGATGAGTCTTATCAATTCTACCTCTATAATATTTCAGATAGCTGTCCCTTTCTCTATATTCTAAGGCCACCATGCTAGATCAAGCTTTCATCACCTCTTGCCTAGACTGTGATAATAGCCAATAGCAGTTGGTCTCTTTGACTGCATAGTCTACCGTCTTCAATTCATCCTCCCCATATTTGTCAAAGCAATCTTCCTAAGGTCTGATAATGTCCATCAGTGTAACAGTAAGCACCCTGACATACACGGGGGGGGGGGGGGGGGGGGGGCCTGCTATCACAAGTTCTTAGATCTGCATTCATAAAAGGAAAGGCAAATTTTGAGGCATTAACAATCATTTTAATCAAGCACATGTATCATTCAGTTAGTTTAGGAGAAAAAGTCAACACCTTGAACTTCAGAGAAAATACAGAGAAATCTAAATCAGAAGACAGTGCTTCTAAATTATCTAACAGTAAGCAATATATACATCACAATTCAACAGACAGGTCCAACTGTTTGACCATAGTTACCAGAGAGGGAAGCATCAACATCCAGGTTTTCAAAGCCAGGGGGCTGCTTAGTGGCTTCGCAGTGTCTCATCTGGCACACCAACCCTCTTCCAAAATCTAAGCCCTAAAGTAAAACTGCACCTCAGAGTCTTTATACACTTTTTAGAGCCAGAGGGCATCACATCCCTTGAGAACCAGTGTCTCATAAAACAAAAAGTGTGGGCCTTCCTACAAATCTTCCCAGACCCAACAATGGGTGGGAAAAATCCTCCTTAATCACATTATTCAGAAGCATTATACTTCTTGGTATAAATAAAAACAGCAAAAGATTCTACTTTGTTTGCCCTCACAATCAGCTGCTAAAAAAATAAAGCATACAACTGTCAGTTCCAGGATACAACTTTTAGCCTGGAATTTATGTCCTTCCTTTGACCAACTTACTTTTTGAGATATTAATATCATTCCCCGAAAGTTCTGTGAAACATATTCCATTCAGTCTGGATTATTAGTTGTTCCTTTAATTTGATATTAAATGTCAAGTGCTCTTGGTCCTGCCCTCCGAGGACAAGAAGATCAAGTTTAAGAGGCATGATGATGATCTGGAAAAAGAGGATGAGACTGGGCTAGAGATGGAGTGGACCAGAAGAGAGAAATGTCACAGAACTCAAAGGAAGAGAGAGTTTCCAGAACAAAGAGGACAGTTAGCTTCAGAAAGGAAGATGAAGTCTGAAAGAAAGATCATAAAATTCAACAGTTAAGATATATCACTTTCTGAGAGTGCAGCTTTCAATAGAAGGTTGGACCAAAGGTCCAAATAGGAAGGAGCTGAGAAGTCAGTCTGGTAGTAAAAAGTAGGAAAGATAAAGGTTAGCTTGAGTGGATCACAGGATCAAGAGAAGATGTTTTGTCTTGTTACTGCTTTCTTTTTTTGTGGGGGGGGCGGTCATTTTTTTAAAGAACAGTGGAGGTCCCAAGCTTGTCTGGAGGAAGCAAAGAAAGATATTGGGAGAGACTGAAGATGGGAGAAAGAGTGAATGGTCAATGGGGCAAGAACTGAAGGAGAAAGAAGAGAAAGGGAAAAAGGTCACCAAAATAGGGCTTATCCTTGGCAAAGAAATGGGCTACATCCTCTCTAAACAATGGAGCCAATCAGTGAGGATAGTAAATGTGAAGGGGTTTTGAGATATGGATTAAGGGAACAGAGGGAGTTAATAGTAAATAGCCTTATGAGAACAATCTTTGAGGCAGATTCAGAAATGACTGCACTGCAGGAAAAGAGTCATTTGGGAGTAGCTCATTAAAAGGAGCCCAATAGGCAGGAAACAAAACACCGATGCTCTTCATACTCTTAGGAAGAGCTTGAATACAGAAAATGAGAAAATGGATAACAGGGAGCTGACTTTTCGCTCTCCCCAACATTAAAAAAAAATACAACTACAATCCAACCATGTTGTCAGGGAGCAGACACTCAAAAAGCCACTATAAATAGTAACTCCATCCTCTAAGAGAAGTCTCAAAATTGACCACTTCTGGGAAGTATCTCTCAGCACTTCTAATTTTGTTTTTCTACAATTTATGGTTTGTTTGTTTTTTTAAATATCTATACCATGTCATGACAAATATTTTTACACAGGGGACAGTATCATCAATAGTATTTGCAGCTCAAAGCAACCTTGGAAGACAAGCTATTCTGATCCCTTCATTTTATAGGTAAAAAAGATCTGAGTTCAAATTCTGTCTCAGATACTTACTAACTGGATAACCCTTGGAAAGTGATTTAACCTTTGTATGTCTTATACTATATTACATTATATTACATTGTTATAGTATGTTACATTATGCTACATTATAATACGTCATGCATATTATATAATATATTATAATATAGTTATATTAAAATAGCACATGCCTCCCAGGGTTGTTGTGAGGATCAAATAAGATAATACTTGTGAAGTATTTATATGAAGGCTTTTTTGGAATTGCTGTTATTGTGATATAGATCAGGCCCTGAGAAGGCCTACATACTGTTAATAAGTGATAAGAACCAGGATTTGAACTCAGAATGTCTTTCTCCAGAGGGGAAAGGAGAACAAGAGAGGGAAGAGTGCTTGTTGACAAGACAAGTCTTGCTTTAAAATAAGACAGATACCTAGATAGCAAGAAAGATACTCAGTGCAGCTCACATTTGGGCAAGAGTCTCTTGCTGTAAGAAGTTGGTGTATCAAGAAACCTGACTGGGGGCAGAGCCAAGATGGCGGAGTAGAAAGACACAAATACACATAGCTCCGAACCCACAACCCATAGAACATTTGTATAAAGTAACTCACGGTGAATTCTGGAGCAGTGAGGCCACAGAATAGTGGAGCGAAGGAGATTTCTGTTCCAGAGGGACCTGCAAACCTCTCGCAAAAGGTCCATCGCGCTGCAGATGTGGAGCCCAGCCCAGACCTGCCGCGGCCACCGAGAGGAACAGATCCAAGCAGGCTTCAGGGACGGGATCTCCAGCGGCCACACAAGTCCCTCCACCCACAGGTGACAGTGGTCGGTGAGAGGGTCTCTTTGGCGGGTTGAGGGGGGAGTGGGGTGCCCCCATGGCTCGGGCCCCCTCGGGAGACAGAAGCTGAGGGGCGGCAGCAGACCAGGGCTCCCCAAGCAGGCAGGAGCCTGGATCCATTGTTGAAGGTCTGTGCATAAACTCCCTGAGGGAACTGAGCCTGAGAGGCGGCCCTGCCCCAACCTGAGCATCTGAACTTAATCTCACACTGAATAGCAGCCCTGCCCCCGCCAAAAGCCCTGAGGCTGGAAGCAGCATTTGAATCTCAGACCCCAAACGCTGGCTGGGAGGATCAGGAGGCAAGGTGGGTGTGAGGAAAATATTCAGAGGTCAAGTCACTGGCTGGGAAAATGCCCAGAAAAGGGAAAAGAAATAAGACTATAGAAGGTTACTTTCTTGGTGAACAGGCATTTCCTCCCTTCCTTTCTGATGAGGAAGAACAATGCTTACCATCAGGCAAAGACACAGAAATCAAGGCTTCTGTGTCCCAGCCCACCCAATGGGCTCAGGCCATGGAGGAGCTCAAAAAGAATTTTGAAAACCAAGTTAGAGAGGTGGAGGAAAAGCTGGGAAGAGAAATGAGAGACATGAAGTCAAAGCATGAACAGCAGATCAGCTCCCTGCTAAAGGAGACCCAAAAAAATGTTGAAGAAAATAACACCTTGAAAACTAGCCTAACTCAATTGGCAAAAGAGGTTCAAAAAGCCAGTGAGGAGAAGAATGCTTTCAAAAGCAGAATTAGCCAAATGGAAAAGGAGATTCAAAAGCTCACTGAAGAAAATAGTTCTTTCAAAATTAGAATGGCACAGATGGAGGCTAAGGACTTTATGAGAAAGCAAGAAATCACAGAACAAAGCCAGAAGAATGGAAAAATGGAAGATAATGTGAAATATCTCATTGGAAAAACAACTGACCTGGAAAATAGATCCAGGAGAGACAATTTAAAAATTATGGGACTACCTGAAAGCCATGATCAAAAAAAGAGCCTAGACATCATCTTTCATGAAATTATCAAGGTAAACTGCCCTGAGATTCTAGAACCAGAGGGCAAAATAAATATTGAAAGAATCCACTGATCACCACTTGAAAAAGATCCAAAAAGAGAAACTCCTAGGAATATTGTGGCCAAATTCCAGAATTCCCAGGTCAAGGAGAAAATATTGCAAGCAGCTAGAAAGAAACAATTCAAGTACTGTGGAAATACAATCAGGATAACACAAGATCTAGCAGCTACTACATTAAGGGATCGAAGGGCATGGAATAGGATATTCCAGAAGTCAAAGGAACTAGGACTAAAACCAAGAATCACCTACCCAGCAAAACTGAGTATAATACTTCAGGGGAAAAATTGGTCTTTCAATGAAATAGAGGATTTTCAAGCATTCTTGATGAAAAGACCAGAGCTGAAAAGAAAATTTGACTTCCAAACACAAGAATGAAGAGAACCATGAAAAGGTGAACAACAAAGAGAAGTCATAAGGGACTTACTAAAGTTGAACTGTTTACATTCCTACATGGAAAGACAATATTTGTACCTCTTGAAACTATTCAGTATCTGGATACTGGGTGGGATTACACACACACACATGCACACACGCACACACACATAGAGACAGAGTGCACAGAGTGAATTGAAGAGGATGGGATCATATCTTAAAAAAAAATGAAATCAAGCAGTGAGAGAGAAATATATTGGGAGGAGAAAGGGAGAAATGGAATGGGGCAAAATATCTCTCATAAAAGAGGCAAGCAAAAGACTCATTAGTGGAGGGATGAAGAGGGGAGGTGAGAGAAAAACACAAAGTCTACTCTCATCACATTCCACTAAAGGAAAGAATAAAATGCACATTCATTTTGGTATGAAAACCTATCTTACAATACAGGAAAGTGGGGGATAAGGAGATAAGCAGGGTGAGGGGGGATGATAGAAGGGAGGGCATGGGGAGGAGAGTGCAATTTGAGGTCGACACTCATGGGGAGGGATAGGATCAAAAGAGAATAGAAGTAATGGGGGACAGGATAGGATGGAGGGAAATATAGTTAGTCCTATACAACACAACTATTATGGAAGTCATTTGCAAAACTACACAGATTTGGCCTATATTGAATTGCTTGCCTTCCAAAGGGAAGGGGTGGAGAGGGAGGGAGGTAAAGAAGTTGGAACTCAAAGTATTAGGATCAACTGTCGAGTAATGTTCTTGCCACTAGGAAATAAGAAATACAGGTAAAGGGGTACAGAAAGCTATCTGGCCCTACAGGACAAAAGAGAAGACGGAGACAAGGGCAGAGAGGGATGATAGAAGAGAGAGCAGATTGGTCATAGGGGCAATTAGAATGCTTGGGGTTTGGGGGGGGAGGGGAAAAGGGGGAGAAAATTTGTAACCCAAAATTTTGTGAAAATGAATATTAAAAGTTAAATAAATAAATTTAATTTAAAAAAAAAAAAAAAGAAACCTGACTAATGCCCAGTGAAGGTGATGTGTTTAAAATGCATTTCAACTGATGAAAAAAGATGAGGGCGAGCCATGTAAAGGCAATGGGGTATGATACAATGAACATTAGATTGTGAGACAGGATAGTCTAGAATTGGTTCTACTATTAACTTTGCCACACCTCTGGGTCTCTAATAGTAAATTAAATGGAAAGATCTTTCTCATTAATTAATAGGCCCTCCTGATCTGCTTAAATCACCTGGAAGCCTAAGTCACATGTGGTAGGAGGAGCTTGCTGAAGAGGAGAAACAGGAAGGGTAGAGCAGAACCAGGAGGAAGTGAGTCAGTGGGGTCAGTTCAGAGGGGATAGAATGCAGACCAACTGACACAGGCCAAATGACACAGTGTGACAGCTGATAGTGAGAAAGCTCTGGCTGAGGGAGGAGAGGCTTGACAGTGGCTTTGGCCCCTGCTGTGATCATGTTTATTAACTTCTTGCTCACCATGATGTATTTTGATTTCTGGTTCTGGGATTTGGCTTTCTGGTGTTTAAATAAATGCTTTTCTTCTGCCTTCTATATGGAGAGTCTTTTATACTTGGCAATTGAGAAATATGTTGGCATATTCATAGCCACCACCAGTGCTGTGAATATTGCCTTGGTGATACATTTGGTGTCACAAACAGAATCACAAGGTATAAAATCTCTACTGGAGGCAGAAATGATTTAGAGGAAGACATTAATATCCCAGGATGGGAGGATTTACTGTATTTCTCACTAGCAAGGGAGTGGGCTAAAAGCACTGGACCCTGTGAAAACTGGGAAGCAAGGTACAGAAGGGAGAACCTGGAGACTGGGAAAGGTATTTGCAAGGAATACCAGTAAGACCAGGGAAGGAGCTGGCAGGGGTTAAGTAGGAGAGGCTGAATTTTACTAACAGCTTTCTATGATATTCCTTTTGCAGTTTACCATAGGAATATAATAGCGAAGGCAGCTCCTCCTACTTACAAGCACTTGATTTTGACTAATAATTGGGGAAATAGGGCACCCTTTTTCAGAGGTGCTGGACAAGATTTCACAGGTGACTCAGGAGACTGGGGGAAAGACAACATTACTAGAGAGAGAAGAGTAAATAGCCAGTGGATTCAAAATCAGAATAAATTGACAAGAGAATTGTTTACTTCTCTATTGAGAGCAGGGGTAGATTTTAGAAGCATAGATGGCATTCCAACTAATGAACTATACAGAATGTACCAAGAAAAGGGACTTGATACAAGACGAAAGAGAGAAATAAGAACTGCCCCTATAGATCCTGCTGAACTCTTGTATCCAAGTTTGTCACACCTTCAGGGAGAATAGGAAGTTGGCTGAGCCCCAGCTCAGATTAAAGAAATACACAGACAGGATTACAGACCCCATATCAGTTTGACCACATATTAGAAAAATGGATCAAATACTATAACGTGGGCATTAATAGATACTGAGGCAGAGGCCTCCCTTATATATGGAAATTCTGATAAGTTCAAACATGGAACTCCTATCACTATCACAGGATTGGGAGGGGCTGAAATATCAGCCAGACAAGTTAATCTAATGATGAAAATTGGACAATTACCTAAGAAAGAATATACTGTGGTAATTATACCCATTCCTGAATTCATCATTGGAATAGATATATTGAGAGGCGTGACTTTAAATTTACCTGAGGGGAGATACCAGTCTGCAGTAAGGAAGATAGGAATTAATACAGCTTTAGTGGGTAAAATAAAAATGGACCCAATCACTTTGCCTGAACCTTCAGAAGTGATCACTTTAAAGCAGTATTATGTGCCAGGTAGACAAGATGAGATTACCAATACGATAAAGGAATATGTTGAAGCAGGAGAGTTAGTTCCTACAACCACTCAATGGAATAGTCCTGTCTGACCAATAGGAAAGTCAGATGAGACATGGAGGAAGACAGTGGATTATAGACAATTGAATATAGTCACTCCTCCTTTGTATGCTGCTGCTCCAGATACTATTACTTTAATAGAAAAGATCCAGAAATATGATGGGACTTGGTATTCAGTTACTGATTTAGCCAATGCTTTCTTTACTATCCCAACAGATTCGAAACAAGGGGACCAATTTCCTTTCACTTGGCAGGGGTGAGAATATACTTTCATGTGCTTGCCACAAGGATATCTGCATAGACCTACTATTTGTCATAGGATTGTAGCTGAACTTTTGGATGAATTAGAGCTACCTGGTGTACAGCTTATCCACTACATAGATGATATTATGATACAGGGAAAAACTGTAGAAAAAGTGGAAAAGAGTTTGACACGTTTAATTGAGCACATAAAAAGCAAAGGGTGGGAGATTAACCCTGCAAAGATTCAAGGGCTAGCTCAAACTGTAAAATTTTGGAATATACAATGGAATCAGGGCCTGTGAGAGATTCTCCCGCAAGCCTGACAAAAGATTCAGGGTTTTCCTATCCCCACCAATAAGAAAGAGGGACAAAAGTTTACGGGATTATTTGAAATTTTGAAACCTTTATATAAAATTACTAGGAAAAAATATAAATTTGATTGGGGACTTGAGCAGACCAAAGCTTTTGATGAAGTAAAGGCAACTATTCAATTGGCCCTAGATTTATGGCGTATGCAAAGCAGCCCAGTGGAATTAGAAGTGACTGTACAGGATGAATATGCAAACTGGATTTATGGCAAAAACAACAAAGTCAAAATGTGCCCTTGGGATTTTGGTCTAGAAAACTCCCTTCATCTGGAGCTCAATATACCCCTTTTGAAAAGCAGTTGTTAGCTGCATATTGAGCTTTGGTAGAGACTGAACAGCTGACTTTAGGCCATGAGGTAATACTAAGGCCTGGAATCCCAATAATGACCTGGGTAATGAGTACCCCACTTTCTCATAGAATTGAACATGCACAGGAAGCTAGAATAATTAAATGGAAATGGTATATTTAAAATAGATCTAAAACAGGCAAAAGTGGAGTTTCTGTTTCTCATGAATCTATAGCAAACATAGATACTGAGGGAAATGGTACACCCTCTGAACCAAAGCAACAGTTGTTACAGTCCTTGGCAAAATGGAATGAGGGATATGATGCATTAACCGAAGAACTAAAGAGACATGCATGGCTTAATGATGGGACAGCAAAATATTTGGGCCACAAAGACATTGGAAAGCAGCAGCCTATAACCCATGTACTAGGCAGACTCTGGAAAGCACTGGGATAGGTGGAGTAGTCAATTTGCTGAACTCATGGCAGTACACCAAGCTATCAAAACAGAACAAGGAGGACAGGGTCATATATTCACTGATTCATGGACTGTACCTAATGGGTTAGCTACACAGATGCCCACGTGGAAAAGTCAAAATTGGGAAAGTCATGGCAAACAAGTCTCGGGCAAAGAATTATGGGAAGACATGTGACACATGTCTTTGGTTACTAATTTATCAGTTTTTCATGTAGATGCTCACGTGGTTCTCACCACACGAGAACGTGAGTACAATGCACAGACTGCTACTCAACATATTGTCCCTGCTCTGACACCCACTGATGATCTGGTACTAGTAAAATGGGTCTATCAAATGACTGGCCATTTAGGGGTCCAGGCCACACACCAGTGGGCACAAGACCAAGGTATTAGTATCTCTCATTCACTGTTAAAACAAGTAGCTGAAGAATGTTATACATGTCAGTTGGAAAAGGAACAAACTGTTCCTGGAGAGACAGCAAGGGGAAAAGTACAAACCCAAATCTGACAAATAGATTATATTGGACCCCTACCCCAATATAAAGGATGCAAATTTATATGTACTTGTGTTGACACTTATTAAGGTATACTAGTGGCTTGTCCCTATAAGAATGTGACTCAGAAAAACACCCATAGAACTTTAGATATCATGTCTCTATTTTGGAACCCCAATGAAAATTCAAAGCGACAATAGGTCACATATCAAAAGTAGTGAAATGAAGAGATATTGTGTATTAAACAATGTAGAACGGATATATCATATTCCATATTATCCACAAGCATCTGGGTTAAATGAAAGAATGAATGGATTATTGAAAGAACAATTAAGGAAGTTAAGTTCTAATAATTCTTATCAACATTGGAAAGATAATTTGTTCATTGCTTTACGTAATTTGAATAATAGACCAATGGGAGGCAGCACACCTCTAGCCAGAATGATGACTCCAGATCTGCAAATTAGAAAACAACAAACACATAAGACCCCAATTGTTGAGTACTGGACTGTTAGGCCAGATGTTCCAGCACTGTATTCAGGAGGACTTTTGGTTGGATAAGAAAGAAATAAGAACAATCTCTACTGGAAAATGTATGAGAATCCCAAAGAATCATTGTAGATGGATATTACCTAAATCAAGATTAGCAGCTCGAAAAATACATGTATTGACTGGAGTGATAGATTCTAATTATCAAGGAGAAATTATTGTAACATTCCAAAATTTCAGTGATGGACTCATACAGTTTTATAAAAATGATAGAATAGTCCAAGTGATTATTATTGCTTGTGAAACAAGACCACTTGTGAAAACTTATCCTCCATCTGAAATAACTAACAGAGGAACTGAAGGATTGGGTTTTACTGATAGAATAAAATTGGGAGCCAAAGTATAGGTAAAACAGAAACCAGATGACTTTCCAAAGGCTGTGGAAATTAAAGCAAAGTGGAAAGATAATATCCTAACTGTTATACGTTCAGAAGAGGATGATTCCCGTATTGTACCCTTAACTCATATATTCTACCATGAATGAGGCTGTGATAGTAGGTTCATGGACCCCAGAACCACAGCTGACCCTATATCTACCCTGCTCCTGGTTATTGTTTCCTTGGTTTTTGGCTTTTCATCTGTTAAACTTGTCTGCTAGATTTGTTTCTATAGGCTTAGTACCCTCCACCTACAGGTGCCTGATCACTTAAGCTGGATGTCACCTCCTATCCATGATGTTGATATGTCATCTCTGGACCTGAAGTTGACCAAACTCCAGATGCCAGTTAAAGAACTGATCTTTCAAATGGGACCTCTTGGGGCAAGGGCAGCTCTATGTCCAACCTCAGCAAGAAGTAGTTGTGAAAGAAGAGATGTTTGCCCCTTTTTCTAAGATTTTAGGCCCGATTTGTTGAGGGGGAATGATGGGGTGTTTGTAATACCAGTTGTCCCATTGAACTATATAATGAATATGAAAGATCTTGGGGCCGAGTGTAATAGTAATTTAAATGAAAAGATCTTTCTCATTAATTAATAGGTCTATATGATCTGCTTAAATCACCTGGAAGCCTAAGTCACATGTGGTAGGAGGAGCTTGCTGAAGGGGAGGAACAGGAAAGGTGGAGCAGAACCAGGAAGAAGGGAGTGAGTGGGGTCAGGTCAGAGGGGATAGAATGCAGACCAACTGACACAGGCCAAATGACACAATGTGACAATTGATAGTGAGAAAGCCCTGGCTGAGGGAGGAGCAGTTTGAGAATGGCTTTGCTTCCTGCTGTGATCATGTTTATTAACTTCTTGCTCACCATGATGGATTTTGCTTTCTGGTTCTGGGATCTGGCTTTCTGGTGTTTAAATAAATGCTTTTCTTCTGCCTTCTATATGGAGAGTCTTTAACACTTGGCAATTGAGAAATATATTGGCATATTCATAGTCACCACCAGTGCTGTAAATATTGCCTTGGTGATACAGTGTCTCAGTTTCCTCATCTGGGAAATAAGTAGGTTGCGCGAGATGATGAGAACTCATTTTTCTATCATTTAGAAAGGTTTTTTTTCTTAGAATAGTTTTGTAAAATAAGCTGTGTGTCATTCCCATGTTAGAGATCAGGAGATTGAGACTCAGAAAAGTATGTTAATGGTTAGTGGAAGTAGTAGGGCTCAAACTCAGGTCCCATGTCTTATAACTCCAAATTCATTGCTCTTTACACCACCTCTGAAGTCCAGTCTTGCTTTACAATTCTATCTGGGGTCTAGGCCGAGGTCTATCACAAGTTAGCTATGAGGCCACAGTCTCATCCAAATCCGTGGCCCTTTACATTTATCTCCTTAGAACTTCTGAGGTACCATAAGCCAAAAAACCTAATGCAATCTTAGACTGCATTTAAAAAGGCTTGATTTCCAGAACTAGAGAGGTGTTAGCCTTGTTGTTCAGTGTCCTGGTTAGACTACCCTCTGTTCAGTTCCAGGTGCCTCATTTTCAGGGCATTGATAAGCAAGTGTCTATCTAGGATATTAATCAGGTAGGGGGGATAATCTCAAGATTATTTGAGGATTGACTGAAAGAACTAAGGACGAATAGCCTGAAAAATAAGAGTAATACATGACACAATGATTGTGTGCAAATATTTAAAGAACTGATGCAAAAGAAGAATTAGACTTGGTAGGCAGCTAGATGACAGAGCAGATAGAGTCCTGATACGGAAACAGGAAGACGAGTTCAAATTTAGCCTCAGACACTTATTAGCTGTGTGACCCTGGTGAAATCACTTAACCTCCATCTGCCTCAGTTTCCTCATCTGTAAAATGGAGGTAATAATAACAACACCCACCTCACAGGGTTATTGCAAAGATGAAGTGAGGTAATATTTGTAAAGCAGTTTGTAACTTAAGGTGCTATAGAAATTTAAAATTATGATTTTCATTATGAATTCTGCTTAACCCTTGGGGGCAGAACTGTGAAGAGTGAGTAAAATTATGGAGAATTAGATTTGTTTGATGTTGATAAAAATTTTCTAACATAGAAACAGAACCAAATTCTCTATCCCAAAGTGAAATGGACTTACTTGGGAGGTAGTAGGGTCCCTCTCACTGAGGTTCCTTCTTACCCTAAGATCTGGAGATTATACTTTTAATTTTCTTATACATGACACAGGAAAAGGGAAAAATACCTAGATACCTAGGTAATAATAATGCTATCATTTTGCATATCATCAGAACCAATTTCCTTTCATACACAAACACTGACAGATCATGGAACTATCTACTTCTGAAAATTAAACTAAAAGCTCTCTTTTTAAAATGTTTCATTTTTCTTTTTGGATATATCCTGAGGGTCACCAAGACAAAGGAGAAACAAGTGATGATGAATAAACAATCGCACGATATCATTCGATACAACATGGCCACACATAACAATGAATGTCATCTACTGGAAAGAAAATGAATGTACAAATGAGAAGTTGTCTAAGAATAAAAATGTTCCTGGTGTATGTTTGAGAACGGTTTTGGAGACTTTGGACCTGGATTCCAACAATAGCTCTGCTACTTATTATATGCGTGACCTTGGAAGAAGTCACTTGGGTTTTCCAAGCCTGTTTCCTCATCTGTAAAACAAGAGAGTTGGAACAATTGGCCTCTCAAACCCCTTTCAGCTCTGTACCTATGATCCTATTTATCTTTTAATTTGTTTCCACACACTCCCCTCCCAAAATCCCTTTAGGCTGAATCTCAATATATCTCTATCCACATTTCTGCCAAAATAATCCTTTCCTAGTTTTCATTTCAACTCAGACTTCATGGCCCTACTCTGATATCTTTCTCTGTCTACCTCTGTCTTTCCAACATATGAGAAAAGCAAAATCTGATGACTGGGTGTCTCTTGTGATTTTCAATAGGAAGGTCTCAAATGAGACATCTATGGGGCTCAAATGGTCGGCCTTTTCTAACCAGATGGCATGTAGATAGTGGAGGGGAACAGGATGATCAAGAAGAAAAAGGCTAGATGAGGCACCAGGAGACCTGGGTTTAGCTCACATTTCTGTCTCAAGTTCAGAAAAACTTGATGTGATTTGAGAGACATCTACATAAAAGGTTATCTATTCCTGACCAAAGATATGTCCCCAGATGGCCTACCCTTAATGCTTAGAATTCCCAGGTCTGATGTTTTCTGGGAGAGGTGACAAATTAACTAGCTAAATATTAAAAGGAGTTAGTTTATCTGATTAACCCATTATCATGCAAGGAAAATATCACCTTTGCTTCAGTATTATGGGAAATAATTTCTGGACAGATTAAGTGTTCTGGTCCAGCTCTGCCATCAATTCAGTGAATGAACTTTGGCAAATTATATAACTTCTCTAGGTCTTTTTTTTTTTTTTTTGACTGGTCAGAGAGGCTATATTTTGTCACAGGAACATAAAGGGAAGAAATTGAGTCCTACCTGCCTGAGGGTCCCCCCTCCCCTCTTCCCCCACTGAAGAGGTGATAAAGAGGAGTTCTAGGGAATGAAACAGAACTTCCCCACCCTGACCCAGAGGAGGGGGTGGATCCTCCAAGAATGCCTCCTCCAGTCAGACTTTAGATACAGGGGAACTCCACGCCTCCTCCAAACCTGTTCCACTTAAAAGGGTCAGCCCCAAGAAGTGTGTTCATTCAGAGGTTCCCTACACAACCTAAACTCATTAGAAGCAACATGAAGGGAATGGAGATAACCCTAATTTTGACCTTGCTGGTCCTTAACTTGAGCCCCAGGAGAGGTGAGATGAGTGATCTGGGTAAAGACAGAGAGGTGAGGGAGGACGGTTTGAAAATATGTTGGGAGGGAAACGGTCCTCTTAGAAGTGGGTGGTGGTGATGGGGTTTAGCTTGTCAAATTGTCTTTTAGGTTGTCAAGTTCAAGTATTGTCTGTTAGTCTCTTAGACTGTAGGAAGAGGTCCCTCAGACTGGTGGGGAGGGAGGTTCTCAGCTGTTAAGACTGGAAGGATGCAGCTTCTTGGGTTTAGGGTATCCAGTCCCCCTAAGATCATGTTTCTATTCTTCCTTTACCTCCCTCAGCAGTACCCATAGACCCCAGCATTTCATGCTGTACCCAAGTCTATCAAAGACCATCCCCTGTAAACTCTTTCGGAATGTCATCCGGGTAGAAATACAAGAGGTCAATGGCGACTGTCATATACAGGCTTATGTGTGAGTCCAAGTCAGATCCTGACCCATGATTTTACCTCACTCAGTCCCCTCCTTGTCCTCTCCCAACTAATCCCTTATCCTGTCCCTTCAGGCTGCACCGAAAAAATGGACAACCTGTTTGTGTTCACCGAGAGAACCCTTCTCTAATTCGGTGGTTGTCCTGGAAGCAGAAGAATCCTCCCTAACCCCCAACCCCATTCCCACTCCCATATCCTCCAGTCTCCTGTGAGAACTGAAACATTTCAGTTCAGGTGTTTTTCCTCAAGAACCCAACCCCATCCATTGTCTGACCCTCTGGGGGTGGGATGGGTGAACAGTCATTTCCTTAGAGGTTAAAGCAAATGAACTTAATGCTGAGCTCTGCACAGGAACCAGAAATTCAGCCCTGGGGACCAGACCTGGTGAAAAGCATTCTCCCACGCATTGCCTTCAGGTAATTCTCTTCCCCGAATAAAGATGAGCTGGACAGAAGCCTCTGGTAACTCAAAACATCAGAGACAGAAACTGGGATGAGATGGGGAAAAAGTAGGAAATCACTTTCTCCAGGGGGCGCCAACAGCTTCAGAAGAGTTTATGCCAAGGGTATGACAAAGACCTAATTCCCTTTATTCACATAGATACCTGGCAACAATACCCTATCAATCTCCAAGCTTCCTCTCCCACCAACATCCATTGGTGCCTACATACCAACACAGAGCTAGGAGGCTGACAACCACAGATGTGTTACCCACTTGACTCATACCTGGGTCCTACACATAGACACACACACACATGGATATTTCCCACATGTACATACAAACACACTTCACCTTGCCTTGGGTGTATTTCCATATATGTTCCGTATGGCCCCAGATGTTTGGGAGGGAAATCTGTTCCCCTCACTCAGAGCCAGGGGTGTGGGGTGGGAAAGGAAGGATATTGCATGAGCCCCCGTGACCAAGGAGTTGCTCATCCACCCACTGAATAGCAAATATTAGGGATATTGTAAGTCCTACAAAAAAAATGGACCCTAAACAATAGCCCCTCAAGTCGGTGGAGTTGGAGGGGAGTCAACTGTCCTTCCAGAAACTCTGGCTGCCTTTCCACACTGGTGCTGACTGTAAAGATCCTACCAGGAATGAGATACTCCAAAGTTCACTACAGGATCTGAGCCACTATAAGGAAGCAGAAAAGGGAAATAATTTTCAGGAAGGGTCTCTGAAGGCACCCTTGGCCTATCTTTGGACTCTCTGGCCACATTCCCAGATGTTTCCGAAGAAGATCCAAGCAGGCATGGTCTTCACCTGCACCATAGATGCCAAGAATCCAGGCTTTGGGGCAGCCCCTTTTCTGTTTCCTCTCAGCCTTAGCCAGAGCAGCAGTGCCAGGGCCCCAGCAGCCAGACCCACAAAAGAGAAGACACCCAGAGATGCTACCACAGCCACCTGCTCCAGGGGATCCCTGTGGTCTGGATGGTGGAGGGAGAACCCACATAAGAAGCAGCTTGACCCCACCTCCTCAGCAGGTGGAGGCCCTATTAATGGCTGAGAGTCGGGCTGCAGAGAGGGCCTAGGCAGAATTTGTCTCTCTGCCTTCATCTCAGTCTGTGTCTGCACCTGCGTCTGTGTCTGCATCTCTGTTTCCAAGGGCCTCTCACTAGGTCTGGTGCTTGGGTCCAAGGCAGCCGATGCAGGACTCTGGGTCCCCCAGGCCTCGTCGCTCCAGTCGCTCCAGTCGCTCCAGGTACCAGCATCAAGGAAGTCACGAGCACTAACTCGCACCACATGGGGCAGCCCAGCCACGGCATCAGTGATTACCTCCTCCAGCCCAGCCGGCTCCACCATAGACCAGGTCAGGTGGCGCACAGGACGGTATTGCAGTCGGAACTTGAGCAGAAAGTGGGGTTGGAGGGGCCAGGAGTTTGGATAGGCCCAGCGGACCAGGAGGTGGCGGGGAGCGCCAGGAATTGGTTCCACTTGAAGTCCCTGGGGTGGGTCTGGTCTTAAGATACTCTGCATGCTCACATCCAGTAGACGAGCACTGGCCCCCAAGGGGTTCACCTCAGTCACACTGATCCGATATTGGCTCCAGAACTCTGAGCCATGGACCACACAGCGGGTAGCCCCAGGAAGTTCTGGTAAGCATAACCGGGGATCTGCAGGCAGGGTTGGCCTTCCTCTTTCTGTTCCAAGGATGCTTTTCTTCCCGCTGGGGCTCCAGGAGCAGGAGAAATTCTCATAGTCTGATGCCCGGCAGGAAACCATGGGACGAGATGGGGGGGTAGCCTAGTTGGAGCGTCACAGAGCCTTTGGTCCCCCCATCCTGGGCCTGACAGATGTAAGTGCCCTCGTCTTTGCGATCTGCCTGCTCCAGGACCAATTCCCGTTGTCCCAACCCTAACTCTGACCTCGCTGTCTCCAGGAGTGCGTGGCCATCAGCCCGGTGACAGGAAACCGGTGTCCCGGGAGTCACTGCTGGACACAAGAGTACAATGGTCTCTCCAAGCTGCCTGTACTGGACCCCTGGGGGACCCCAGGCCTCAGGACCAGTGGAAGAAACGGACACTAGGGCTGCAGCCACAATCACCAGGACTCTGCCCAGCACACAGCAACTGCTGCTCATCTTACTCGGGGCGCCGCCAGCCTGCCTGCTCTCTGCCGGCTCCACGGCCTCCGGCCCCCCACCCCCCAGGGCGGAGCGGGGCCGGCTCTCCTCTAGGTCTTCTTTAATCTATGAAATGATATTTTTGGTCATCTCTAAAGTTCCTTCTTATTCTACAGTTTTATGAAAATACATAAGGGAGGGTTTAATTGTAACATGGGGAGATTTGGAGTTCAGATGAGATGACACTGTATATAATGGAGTGTGTGGAGGGGGTTGAGGGGAGGGGTGCACAAAACCCCAAACAACTAGAAACCTAAGGAGGCAGCTAGATGGCTCAGTGGATAGAGTGCTGCCTAGAGTCAAAAACGAACTGAATTCAAATATGGCCTCAGAAGCTTCCTAGCTCTGTGATCCTGGGCAAGTCACTTAACTTCCATTTGCCTTAATCCACTGGCGACACATCAGTGTCGTTGCCAAAAATCCCAATGGACCCTATTAGCATGCTACGTATGGTCCATGGGATCATGAAGGGTCAGATAGAACTGTATGACTGAACAATAATCTAAGGAAAAATAGGTATAAAAAGTGAGGCAGCCTAGAAGGGCACTGAATAACAATAACATTTATATTCTTTTGAAAATTTTCAAATTATTTTAGGTATGTTAGAAAAGAGCTGGTGCAGTACATAGCCTCCAAGTCAGGTTCAAAACCTGACACGTTAGTTTTGTGTTCTAGGCAAGTCACTTAACGTCTTAGAGGCCAGGCAAAACACTAAGATTGTAAATTGAAAAGTAGTTGCTGGTTTGCATTGTAGAAAGTTCCCTCACTGCTACAGGTTCAAATCTCCTTTAAACCTTGGAATGAGCCTGAGATCAGGAGTATAGGTATTATTATCCCTATTTTTGCAGATGAGAAAACTGAAGCTCAGAATGGTTTAAGTAACTTACACAGAATCTTCCTTCCTTCCTTCCTTCCTTCCTTCCTTCCTTCCTTCCTTCCTTCCTTCCTTCCTTCCCTTCCTTCTCTATGCTTTGTCCACATACAGTATCACACCCTAACCTACAGGTGCTCTGCCCTAAGGGAATGTAAATTTTAATCTCTGAAACTTTTTTTTCTTCTTAAAGACTTGCCTTAACCCCAAAACACCCAGGCTCTTATAGATTGGCTAACAATGCGTCTCAGGCCAATCCTTCCTAGGTCATAGTTTGGGCCCAGATTGGCTCAGAAGGAATGTACATAGTTTCTCTTTTAGCCAGAAACCCTGAGGATCTTCCCCTCTGAGACTTTTTTTTTTTTACTAGAAAAATGTATTAAGAAAATAGTTTACTGGCAGCTGGACAGGCTCCTCCTCTCAGAATTTGGTCAAGTTACTGAAAATAAGTGTGTAAGGGGAGGAGGTTAACTGGGTGAAAAAGACATATTAACAAGCCTAATGGAAGTAAAGGGACCAGATCAGGAAACATCCACAATGTTTCTCTCTCCTTCACCAACTACCATCACTTCCCACCTACATCCATATCCTGACTACAGATGCCTCCACTCTCCCAGTAGGGCCACAAGATTAGCAAGGCTGGACCAGGATGATGGCAAAAGCATGACTCTGCTCCTTCTGCCTCTTTACACTTGAAGCAGGCAAAGCTGTACCCTTGGAGTGCTACAGCAATTACTAAAGTGGGCAATGGTGAATGTAGTACAAAGTACTGCATTTGCAGTCAGATAACCTGAGTTCAAATCCCAGCCCCATTAAGTCACAACTTCTTTAGGTCTATTTCCTCATCTATAAAATAAGGGATTAGACTAGACCTCTAAGGTTCTTTTCTAATTTTAATCATATAAATTTATTATCTTTATTTCAATACCACAAATGCTTCATCCCCTTTGGTTCCACCATATTTCTTTTCACAACAGTTGTTCTTAACCTGGGGTTATGAACTTCTAAAAGAGTAAACAGATAATTATTTTAATGATTGATTTCCTTTGTAATTTAAGAACATTATTCTGGGAATAAGTTTGTTTTCCCCAACTGTTCCCAACAGTCCATGACTTAAAGGGTTAAGACCCCTTGTATTACAAAGTCCATGGTGCCTTTGCCCAAGCCAGTGGATCTTGCCTAAAAGCTTATCTTTCAGTTTCTATCCTCTCTTTACCCCAATCCATCCCATTATTTTGAATTAGCTTTCTACGCAGCTGTTTAATTGTGTTGATGGAAGATCTCAAGTATGGTCAAATAAGCCTAGCAATAGTTGGGGACACTTTTTTTCCCTCCCCACTTTAAGGCTAGATTATCTCATGTTGGAAATTTTTTATATATGTGCAAAATAATCATTTAACCTTTTAAAGAAAAGAAATAACATCTATCAAGCCCCATTTAGTGGTATGGAATGATAGTTGTATCCTCGACTGCTAAATCTGTGGGAATTTTTTAATTACCAGAAAAAGTCAATATTTACTCCCTTCAGCACACACCTGTCACATTATTCAGAGGGGCTGGGTTTGAATCTCCTCCAGCTTCTGCCACCTTAGGCAAGTCCTTCAAATTCTCAAGATCACATGTTCTTTATCTGTATAATGAGGAGGTTGGATGATCTCTGAATCCCAATCTTCTTCCCAAGTGACCCAAGTTTTTTTGAAAGAGTCTGAAAATATTTGTCTTCTGAACTTAGCACTTTACCATGACCAGCTCATGCTATACCTGAATGAACTGAGGTTCAAATGGAGGTGCACTCAGTAGGGTTCCCACCGAGGACCAGAGCAGAAGACCTTTTGCATAATTTCTAAAAACATCAGTCAGGGATATTGTCAAAATTCAAATCTCAGCAACATGTTTCACATCCGGACTTTACAAAACCCATAAAGAATGCTTTCTTTGGCCTTTCTGGGGGCCACTTGAAAGTCAGATTCACTCTCCAAAAGCCTGGCTCAAAAACTACGTTTTGCATTTTTTTCTATCCAAGCCTATCAAAATTTTTAGTGTAACTAATGAATAAAAATTCCAGCCAATTTTTTCTTCTTTTGGAAAAAAAAACTACCAGCCTATTTGAAATCATTTGAAGAATTTTAATCTTAACAAATGTTTACAGTTGTCATAAAATCAACATTACCACATATACAAAGGACAAGACATCAGTCCGGCATACAAAAATACCATATATTAAAATAGGGATCAGTGGAAGAAAAAAAACACAGGACTTTCGAAGACACCATCTATGACAGAAAAAGCAAGCAAAGAATGCTTTTAAGACATTCAGATTTATAAACAGCAGCTTCATACCCCCTTTACAAAGTCAATATTTGGCAACATTTGGACAATATTTCTACATGGCCCGGCAGCTCATATATCTTTAGGGCTACTTAGCCCTTTAAAGAAAAGCTTCTAAAATAAATTATCCACATTATTGCAAGTGAAACATGTCACAGACTTGAGTTAACAGCCTCTGAACAATATTAATCTAAGCTTTTTGACTGGAATATTATCAACTGGAGAAAGCTAGAGAAAACTAGGGAATCTACAAATGGAATAATGAGACTTAGGGTGGAAGTTTGTGTGGCCTTGAACTGGAACCAACTTCACACCTGTATATGGCAAATAAACAAAATACATACAAGTAGCAGTGAATACGTGAAACAAGGAGAAAAAGAAGTAGAACCTTCAGAAGTTAAAAAGTAAATGCAAATCCAAATGCAATTATCTCTCAGCTTATATATCCAAAGGAACATGTAATAAGCAGTCCAAAGGATGTTGGGGTTTGTCTGTATTTTTCAGTACAATTTGCCTTGGTCATTTGTCTAAAACTGCCAGGGTATTAGCAACCTAAGGATAGAATATCTCTACAAGAGGGGCTCAAATTGACTCCCTTTCTGATTACTAGAATAACTCAAATTCTCTCAGTCTGACCATAGTTAGCACATTCTGAACATGCTGTTCATTTTCAAGCTACTTAAGATCCTGGTTGAAACAAGAGGGCTGTTGAAAAGAAGCTTGTGTCCTGTCTAGTTCATTACTGGTTTTTCTGTTTTCCACAACTGAGTTTTGCTAGCCATCTTAGAATCTAGCTACAACTTTTGTTTTAGTCATCACTACTAGACTAACTGACTTTCCTTCTCCAAGTGTGTCTTTCCCACACACACTGACATTTGTCAAACTATATCCAAACTATAACCAAAAAATCCCTCAAAGAATATTGAAAGCACAACAGAAGGGTAGTATCACCATGTTAAATCTTGCTAATAATAGCATAGATAGCATCAAACAGATCTCATTGAAGAGGCACCAGCCTTTCTGATCTGCTTTACCTTCCATTCCACTCTTTTCTCCACTGATAGTATCTACTGCTGATACTTATGGATCGTCTGACTGTAAACTTCAAACCAAACCAAACCAAAAAGTGGGAGACCCTTTGAAAACAGCCTAGAATACCACAATAGCCCATATCCCTACACATGAGTAAATCTACTATTTTTTCTATTAGATTTCTAAATAGAATTTCTAATAGATTTCTAAATCTATTTCTAACTTGGATCACTATTTCTGTAGCTTATCATAATGTGTTTCAGGGCAATGACCTATTGGAGAGAGGTTTGGCAAAAGGGGGCCTAAGCTCATAACCTCCTTAAGAATATGAAGAAAAAAATCACTGTAGCAAAACTTGAATATTATGCCTGGTATATATTGCAAAGTGATTGCCCATGAGATATAATAATTAGTACCACTAACAATACTTTTGATTTCAAGAATACAATATTATCCAGAGAGCTCAGGACCCACTTTACCATCATGATGTTTTTTTCATGAAAACACAACACAAAAGGGCAAACCCTGAAATGTTTTATAAAACAGTGGCCTTTATATGGGAGATAAACTTTAAAAGATCAGTCATACTTCAGGAGTTCAAAAGCCATGTGCTCCCATCTTTATTGAAAAGCCCCCAAATTAACAAGCCATTTGGGAGGCAATGGATTAAATCTCAAAAATAGTTATACTCTGCATTGATCGATGGCTGCCGTGCCAAAAACATATACAACATGACCAAAATCTCCACAAACATGTAATAGATGTGTTTTTATTACATACCCAGTCCCTGCAATTGGTGAGTCAATAATGTAGCACATGATAATGGGCTAACAAGTTATCTATACATCCAGATTCATTGAAGTACATACCACATTTTCATCAGAATTTTACACATAATTGGTAGCACATGACTTAAAACTTTTATGTTGATGTAATTTATAGCTTTCACAGTACATGGAACTAAGTATAAACATGTATTCTGATGCTTGGCTATGTCAAAAAAAATCTTTCATTTTCATTAACATACTCCCCCAAAATGTTTTGAGATTTAAAAAAAAAATGTAAGAGCATGACTGTCGATGTATATCCTTAAAAGTACACAACCTCATTACTTCTTAAACTAAATAATAAGCCTCATTTTACTTTTGTCTTTCAAGTGTAAAATTCTGATTAGATTAAGGGCACTGATGAAAAGGGCAACCAGTAGCCACTAACTATTACAAACAGGTAACCCATCATACATTTGCCCACTTTGTTCAAGAATCAAAGATCAACTGGTTTGTTCCATCTATTTATAGTTTGTCCTCCCATTAGAGCTTCTAGAGGATGGGGGCTGTTTTGTTCTTGTGTCTGTATTCTTGGCACTTAACATAGCACCTGGAACACAATAGATGCTTAACAAAAGCTATTTTTGAATTTCATCATTCAAAGCAGTTCAAGCTCCAATCTAGTGAAATTTACTACTGGAAAGAAAGGATTTGGTAAGAAACACAAGGTGGGGTTGGAGGAGGCATGGATAAAGGGAAAGAGAAAGGAGTGGTGACTGCTTAATGAGCAAGTGATAATTAACTCTGTTCTTGTATTGTTGCTAATAAAAGATAAACCAAACAGTAACAAAAAAACAAAACAAATATTTAATGAAAAGGGGGGAGGTGGCCTTTATCTGTTATTCTCAGAAATATATTTCTAAATATCATTGTTCATTAGAAACACCAAGTGTTTGTTCAAATAAATTGTTCAAGTGAAATGACAAATAAATTCTGTCAGTTCCTAACACTAATTAACTATATGACTTTAAAACAAGTGATTTAACTTCTGTAAATTGACTTGGTTGAAGTTGGAGTGGATATTCTTTAAGGTGTTAAAGCTATAAAATACTGAGACTATTATTTATACACACTTTTTATATACCTTTGTGAAGCTAATGCCCCACTTAAATATTAACAAAATCAGCATCTGTTCTGTACAATTCAAAAGGAAACCACGAGAGGAAGTCAATTCCTACTAGAGGACTTAGACAAGTCTTGCCCTTCTCTTCTGAAAAATAAATCACAGGAAAAAAGAAAACTCAGTTCAAAGGGGAAAAAAATCAAATGCTTAGAATTTTTATTCTATTTCAGGTAGTAAAAATATTAAACATTTTTTACATATTGTTACTCTGAAATAGGCTGTGAAGTGGAGTAGGGAAAATACCCTTTAAAGATACATGAGACCTAGAATTATTGCACATGATAGCCTTTCTGGGGAAGGGGTTGGGAGAAGAGGTTGGTCTTCATATAGGGATGAATAAAATGACACATCAATCCTTGTCTTCTGATCTAATTACCATCATCCCTGGACTGTTTGATTTTGTCCTTTGTTACAATTTTTCTATAGTAAAGTTTTGTTGTTTGTAAATCAGATGACCTCCTTAGGTAGAATCTTATGAAAATGAAGTAAAGAATTTATTAGTTAACCAAATGGGAATGTAAAATGGGAATTTACAAATCCTAAGTTCTTTCAGAAAGAAATGAAATAAAAATTTGAATAAAGTCCCCTACTTAGTCCTCTCTTTAAAATGCAAAATAGTATTTCTGTTTCAGTTTGGCATCTGAAAATTTATGTATACATATACACCTACATACAAATATACACAGGCAACCCCAGCACAACCACATCTAGCTGGTAGGTTTAAAAGGATAATCAACACAACTAAAGATCTTTTCTATTAAAACACTGCAGGAAATGTTAACTCTTGAATTCTCATACAGACTAGAGTTAAATGCATCTTATTAGAACATCAAAGCACCTAGAAGTGGGGAGAGGGGAGAAAAGAGAGATGAGCAGGTCATCTCACTCATCCCTTAGACGTGAATCTGGGGGCCACAAAATTCGGAAACTACTTCACATCATATACCATGCACAGCTGGTAAGCCAAAACATTTTAGAGCTATTGCCTGGTAACAATAGATTTAGCAAAGGGAGATACCGCCTATTTGTCTAATAAGTCTTGTTACACTGTGGCTCAAAAATCCCACTTGTGGAGGCGTGTTAGACATTCAAAGCTTGTTTTATCATTTTTTGGATACAAACTAATAACCACAGAGGAGACATCAGTGGACCTTCACCCTTAAATACTTTGATTTAAAGTCCATGGATAGCCCCAAGAGGAAAATAAGTGGGATTTTCAACTACATATTACCCAGTCTTTAACAAGGACAAGGCCTCATAGCTCAGTCTCAAAAGTGCAACTGCTTAAATAATGCCAACATGACTAACCAGCACATGATTACAGCTCCTGCTGTGACCTATGATTTAAATCAACCTCAAGTTTAATTTTGTAGTTTTTCATTTTGTTTATAGAAACCTAAATATCTAGCCATCTGGCATTAGTGTTTTGACACAGAAAACTCTATCATCACAATTCGTGCCTTCTACAATTGGCCATATCTACCATTATTTTAAAAAAAAAATGCTGTGGATTTTTTTCAAAGAAAGTTTTACTCTTGAATTGAGTGTTCTTTTGCTAATACTGTATTCATATCGAGTGAGGTTTACTGATAAAGAACAAACTTCATGCTCTTGATTGTTGAATATTTACAAAAACACCTATAGTCCTTTACCTATCATTTAAATATTATAAAAATGGCTAGTAAGCAATTTTAAAACCTTGCATTTCAGAATCACGACATTCGACAGTTTTCTTTCAGTTCACTCATATATCACCAAATAAACCCTCTTCTGTCTCCCAGAGAGGAATAAGCTAAAAATAAACACATAAATCTACCTAAACCAAACAGAGAACAGCTGGTGAGTAAGTGGATATGCATTACCACTGACATCAAGATGGTACCAACAGAAACCCAGGAAAGCCCACCTATGGAAAAATAGGCAGATGAATATAGAAATAAGCACTGTCTCCTTCTCTTTTGTTGTGCAACGAAAGGAGTGAAAAGGACCAGAGTCAGACCCGAGTTCTCTTTCTGACTCTGTGTGAAATGATTTCACACCTTTCTGGGTCTCAGTTTTCTCAGTTGTAAAATAAGGAGTTGGGAATAAATGATTTCTGTGATCCCTACATTCAATTCTTCTGCATCCATTTAAATTTGTATTTGAAATGAGAAATTGAATTGGTGTGAGGATCTCTGTGTATGTAAATCTTGTCTTTTAGTCAGCTAATATGGGGAGTAGAAAGTGCAGCAGTATTAGATACATCAATGGTAAATATCACAGCATAAGTTAACTCAAATACAGAAGGTTAAAATGAATTTCTGTAGGCCCCTTAGCTTTTTTTTAAACACCTGGCTATTCACAAATGAAAATGAATGATACACAGGTACACTAATAACTTCAGGCAGAATTCACTTAAAAAATTCAACAGTACTAAGAATTTTTTTTAGTCTCAATTTTTCAAAGTTGAATTAAGTAGCAAGACCAATAATCTATCACAGACTGAATTAGTTTCACACTGTTAAGTGCAAAGTCAGAATTAGACTGTTAAGTATAACTTTCTTGAATAATTTTTATTGCTGGGTCTCATACTAAGAAACACAGAACATTCTAGGTTAAAGTATAGGTTAAAGCCTAAAATAACCTACTTCATATAAGGGGAGTACTAGATCATATGTTATACTACAAGGTAGTCCATTTCTACATACTGTACACAAACACATTTAGTCTCCAACATTTACAAAAATATGGCATAGCTTAAAATAAGTGTGTAAAGATCTTTTGAAATGCAACATTTAAAAATGCATTTTCCAATTTGTTTATGCAATAGAAACAAGCAAATGTCTAGGTTAGAAATTTAGGTCAGACATGCATCACAGCATCCTGGTAGAGTATGAGAAATTGACACTAACCCAATAGTATACTGCGTTACATAATATAGGGTAGTATTGAGCTAATATGATACCTAAATTATTAATACCAAATAATTCCCAGATTATTTGTTGCATAATGACCAATGAGTTATACAATATAGCATTTTAACCTAATTTTTGTCTTTCCAAATGAATTTCCTAAATATCTCATGAAAAAGAATTGGACAGATTCAGCAATCCTAAAACTGCATTGTTAAGTAGACATCGATACTAAAATAGTCACACTAATTTCCCCTAATATTATCCTTATTGTGTTATTCCAATGCCTTATATCAGATAAGCTCCACTGCACTGTATATACAGTTTTACTGTGAGGAGAGATAATACCTAAATAACTAAATACAAAAGATAAATTTGTTTCCTAATTTTTCAAACTACATTTCCAAATGTGGTTATTAGGGACCTGCCTGTCAGTTTCTATTTCTCCTCATTTTCCTTAGTTCAATGGAACTTGAAGAGAGAGACTCACAAGTTAAGTCCTATTCACATGTTATTTGATTTACCAAACTCACATAAAATTAGAATTGTCAAGCCCACAGGTTTGTTGGGGGTTTTTTGCTAAGAAAAAAATGGCACTGGACAGAGATCCATCATTAATTATTAGTTCTTCCTTCACAGGACCATGTGAGATGATATACAGTGAATTTTGTCATTTCAAACAGGAATGTATGAAGCTAAAAATTAGCTTACTACTTTTCTCAACATGAAGATGCTTTCCTCCATACTGACACTCCTCTATTTTTTGTACCAACAATTAAAAAAAATATATATGATTCCAAGTGGTTTTGTCGTCTTGTCAACATCATCTTCCAAATGTGTAGATATCCATAAGCCCAGATCTATCATCAACTGAACACACCCATCAGCATTTAATATTCAGAGAAAAAAATGAAAAGATCACTTCCAGTTTTTGCCATATCTCCAACCCCAAACTCAAATACAGGAGAAGAGGATAAAGGTGACATATGGGTACTTCTTCATAGAAAGGATTCTGTTTGCCCACGATGTAACTTCTTGAAAAATTTCCCTCATGTCCATAAAGGTCTAGTATCCCAAATACTTCCTGAAAGGATTTTAAAACCTGAGGTAAATAAAACACACACATATTTACACTTCTGATTCTTGTTTTGCAAAATGGCTTGAGAGGAAAAAAAATATGCAAATTTTCTGCAGCAATAAATCTTTCCTTCCTTGCTATTTGTTTTATTGCTTCTCTGTAGGTTTCTGCACTTTAACAAACATATAACTAACAACAGGTAAAGACAAAAGGATAGTGCATGACAAACACATCACACATGAAACACTCCCCCGCCCCCCCCAAATATTTGCTCTGAAAAACTATAGTCCATTTAACTTATTTTAATTTAGGTGCAATTCCAAAGGTATAAAAATGCCTTATCAACTAAATCAAGACTGAGTTCTTGCTTTAAACAGTTTCCATCTTGTTTAAAAAAAAGGAAACCAGCATTGCATACCTGTTACACTGATTCTCATGTTTAATTCTACTTCTATACATAGCATTTTGATTTTAGTCTACTGCATTTAGAGATCACATCATATATACGTGTACAGTATAACATCTAGGTAGAATATGTTTTAACATGATAAAATCATAAATTACAGTTCATTTAATAAATTATTATGGTGATGCATGCAATCTCCTTCCAAGCTGTGACCATCACTCAGTACAGTTTCCTCTTTATCTTGTTCAGAGGTCCTGCACTCTGCCTTTCGGGTCTATCTTCAGATAATTAAGTGGCTTGCTCAGTGCCCAGTGCCCTGCACCAATTGGTCAGTGTTGTCGTTTACAACTCACTATGATCCCATCACCAATACCTTCTCAACCCCTAAGTTGGCACACATGTGGAATTTCACTCTGTGGCCTTCCTCAGCCACAGGAGATCACAGTGAAGCGCTTAGAAATGCAAGACATGTTGTGGAGAACGATGCCCAGTAGGAAGACTAGGACGCAGGCCACCAAGATCACAGTGCAAACCCCTGACCAGGTGGAACTTTTCACCACGCCCCTCCTGTCTTGCTCCTCCTCCACCACCGCATCTTGGGGAATCCCCCCCTGCAGAGGCTGCTGTTCTGTGGGGATCGTCACCACAGTGACAGATTTTTGCTGGCTGCCTGGCAACAGGCGGCAACCAATGTCTCCCGGCAATAACGCTCGCTCCTTGGAGATGGGTAAGGGTAGCATGTAACACCCATTGCTAGGAAGTTTGATGAAGACAGGAGTGTGCTCTGAAGTGTGAGGGATTGCAATCACTGCCAGCACTTCGGGATCATCAGGTAGTTGGGAGATGGAGAACCCTGGGGGAAGCTTCGTGATACCCCGGCACCAGGGGCATCTCAGGTCCTTCTGGCTTGTCCTCATTTGCTGGAGGCAAACTGAACAGCAGGTATGTTTGCAGTCTAACAACTTGGGCCTCCTTCGGGGACTGTAATAATTGAAACAAATCTGACATTCCAGCAAAGAATCTTGAGAAAGGGTTTCCATCATCACCTCAGGGCAGGGAGGGGCAGGTTCTGGACCTCCGGGTTTAGTCCACAATCTGAAAGCAGGGTGGAGCTCTGCTCAGGATCCGCTCCTTTTCTTGGTATCCTTCCTATGCAGGAAAGTGACCAGGAAGTTCATAGGCATCTAGCACACTTGGTCATGCCTGAAGGAAATACAAAACACAAATAAGTTAATTGAAGAAGTCCACCCTAACTCAGGAAAAGAATGGTGTCTGCACATGTTTATACAGGCCCTATTTCAAACCACCTGACAATTCTTTTTTTTCATCCAGAAATATAAAATGAGAGATTTATAGCAGTCACACACCTCCCTCCACCTTCCACGCTCAGAAAATCACTAGCTGTTTTCAATCTTAACCTTTTTGCCATAAAACCTTCAAAATCGTAAATCTAAATTAAGTCTTGACAAGGAGTAAGGATCCTAAAAGAGTTTCTACCCATAAGACTGTGGACTGCCCAGCATGTATGGAAGGTAATGCTGATGAAAGCTGCATGTATATACCAACCAATCCTATGCTCCAAATACGTTTCCAAGGAAAATGAGATTCTTTTTTTAAAGAAACAAACATTTCAGTCACCTCCCTTAGGTCCCTTAGCTTCCTCAAGGAATGAACTTTTTTTTTTCTTGACATTTCTACATTTTTAGAGGAATGTGAGTTCCCTTTCCTGCTAGGACAAACCCTAGAGACATAAAATAATTGAAAACATTTCCTTAATTCTTTCACTGTGTAAATTCATCTATATTTTTATCTTTTTTGTTTTCCTTGTCTCTCTTGGCTCCAATAACAATAACATTCATTTAGAACTTTGAAGTTTACACAGTATTTTATATACCTCTTATCTGAGCCTCATAACAATTTTGAGGAAGGCAGTATTTGCATTATTATCCCCATTTTACAGGTGAGGAAACTAAAGATGAAAAAAAACCAAAGGTTTGTGCTGCCATATTAAGTGCCTGAGTATGAGATGGTGGATGTGCAAAGACTCCTAAAACCCAATTTTTCTCTGACCTCTGTGACCCTGTCACACCAACACTGCTTTCATCCTCTCCATCAACCAACAAATGTTCACTAAGCACCTATGTGTAAGCTTCTGTGTCAGACACCAGGATTAGAGACAAAACTAAAACAGTTCTAACCTCAGAGAGCTTATGCTCTATCAAAACAACATGTACACACAAATATATATGTGTGTGTGTGTGTGTGTGTGTGTGCCCATATACACACATATATGTAAATGTAAAGAAAATGTGGGGGTGAAGGAAAGGACTACCAATTGGAGTGGGAGAGGTTGTTGCAAAAGATGTGATATTGAACTGAGCTTTGAAGAACTAAGTGGTGAGGGGGAATTGCACTCAGGGATACAATGGGAAATCACTTGTGTAAAGGGCAAGACAGTGGAGACGAAAGGTCAAGAACGAAAAGGAGCAGGCAACATGGTATATAATCCAGCGAGCAAACAATATTTCTTAAGGGCTTATGTGCCAGGACAGTGAAAAGAGTGCTGGCTTTTGAATCAAGAGGATCTGGGGTTCAGATCCTGACTCTGTTGCTTTCTATTCATGTGACCCTGAGAGCGGGTCTCAACCTCCCAGGGTCTCAGTTTCCTCATCTACAGGATAAGGAGGTTAGATTAGACATCTTCTAAGGTTCTCTCCAGCGCTGGATCTCTGACGTGAGTTATGACTGAGTTTGAGTACATGCATGAAGGGGAATAATTAATATATAACATACCTAGAAAGATAGGCTGGGGCCAGATTGCAAAAGACTTAAAATGCCAAATACAGGAAGGAATCTGAATTTGACCTTAAGTCACTGGTTTTTAAAACAATGATTCTGCGAAATGACATGGGCAGGTCTATGCTTTAGGAATAGCACTTTCGCTGCTATATGGAAAATTATTGCAAGAGGAAGAGACTTGAGACAGGGAGGCCAAATAGGGGTTAAAGTTCAAGCAAGAGGTAATGATGACCTCAATTAAATGACTGGCTAGAGAGAAGGGAATGAATGTTTGATATGTTGCAGAGGTAGAGTCAACGGGACTTTGCAACTGACTGAATGTGAAGGGTAAGATATGGTGAGGAACCAATTATAATTCTAAGATTGCAAACCAAGATGATTGGAAGACACTGAGGTAGCAAACTTGAATGACTAGAAGTATAGAGGCACTTCTCACAAAAATAAGGAAAATTAGGAGGAGTGGTAGAGAGGAAGATAATGACATGTGTTGGGCAGTTTGAGATGTCTGTAGGACAGTGTTGGTGATTTTCCCTCATAAATGCCTTTCCTAGATTTTGATCACTTTCAATAACTTTCTAATTTTACACATACAGATAGCATATGTATAGAATATTTCTTATACAAGTAGATTAAAAGTTATTTTTAATAATTATGATTCATGAAGAATCATGATGAAACATGTTATCCATCTCCTGACAGAAATGATTGATCAGCGTGAAGGATTGAGACTTGTTTTGTCTTGATATGGTCAACTCAGAAATGTGTTTTGCTTAACTATACCTGTTTGTGACAGGGGTTTTGTTTTTCTTTCTTTCTCAATGAGGGGAAAAGGTGGGAGGGAGAAAAGGTGAATTTTCATTGATTGAAAAAAAATAATATTTGGTTTTAAAACTTCATAAAAATAATCAAAAGGGATCATCTTCCCCTTCTGTGCCATTTCTCTGCCTGATTCATGTCCTTTCTGAACCAAAGACACACCTAACCAAATACAGTTTTTGACAGTCAAAAACTGGTACAGAGAAAGAAGATATAATTGATCTTAAAATGCTATTTTGCATTATAAGCTTAGGCTATGGTAAGCTCGTCATCCTTGTTCTCCTCTTCCCTAGGTGCAACACAAAAACTTTTGCCAGGTATCATTAACTCGCTGATCTTCATCAACTGTTATAAAAATGAAAACCTGGTTATATGCTCATTAACAAAGTATCCTGCATATCTGACACAATTTCTATTTAAGTGAATCTGATTTTCTGTCTGACATCTATGGTAAAATTAAAGGTGAATTATCTTGAAAAGCACTTTGGCCCAAGGGTATAGTAACAGTTAAAAGGATATTGGACTTGAAGCCTGGGATTTGAATCTAGGATCCAACATTTTTTAGCTATGGTGACTTTCTAAGACTCAGTCTCAGAGGGAGATTCCTCACGTAGGAATACCCTGTATCAATGAAATTGCAGGTACGGTATCTAGCAGGCACTCAAATATTTTCTAAATTGCTGAAGTGATTAGGTGTTCAGTTTATTGAAGGAAGTCTAATTAGGAGCTATCATCATGTCAATATAGTATCTATTGAATTTCATTGACTACAAAAGTACCTTGTCAGGCAACAGTCAAAACACACAAGTCAGTAGGGGAAGATCCAATTAAATGAAACGAAGGGGCAAGATGGCAGTTACATATTTTATGAATTTGAGAAGGACTTTTTTCTTTTTTACTTTATTTCTTCAACTGGCCTGGATACCACATTTTGAAGAAGGATTTAGCATGCAAAGGGAAAGGACCTATATGTAGAAAAAGTATTTATAGTAGCTCTTTTGAGGTCTTTTTCTAGTGACAAAGAACTGGAAACTAAAGGGGGGGACATCAATTGGGGAATGACTAGACAAATTATGGCATATGAATATAATGGAATGCTATTATACCATGAAGCAGCTAGATGGCACAGTGGACAGAGCCCTGGTCCTACAATCACAAAGATCTGAGTTCAAATCCAGCCTTAGACATTAGCCTCTGACACTTACTAGCTGTGTGACACTGGAAAAGTCACTTAACCCTGTTGGCCTCAGTTTCCCCTTTTGTAAAATGAGTTGAAGCAGAAAATGGCAAAACTACTCTAGTATCTTTGCCAAGAAAACCCCAAATGGGATCACAAAGAGTCAGCAATATTTGAGCAGCCTTGGGGTAGCAGCCATCCATAAACGTTCCTTCCACAACTACTATATTTCCACAAAGGAAACTTTACTTACTCCATAACCTCTTTCTGTTGCAAATTTAAAATTTAATTTTAGGGGGCAGAGTAGGAAAAAAACACATATGCTAGCTCCGAACCCACAGCCCATAAAATATCTGTAAAAAAGAACTACAAACAAATTCTAGAGCAGGAGAAGCCACAGAACAGCGGAGCAGATGAGATTTCTGTTCCAGAGAGCCTGAAAACCTCTTGCAAAAGGTCCTTCACGCACCAGACCGGGAGCAGAGCCCAGTCCTCCTTGGCCACACGGCACCGAGGAGCGGATCCAAGCAGGCTTCAGGGACAGAATCTCCAGCAGCCGCGCGGGTCCCTCCACCCACAGATGACAAGGGTCGGTGAGAGGATCTCTTTGGCAGGTCAAGAGGGGAGTGGGGTGACCCCATAACTCAGGCCCCCTCGGGAGGCAGCAGCAGAGGCCTGAGTAGACCGGGGCTTCCCAAGCAGGCAGGAGCTCAGATCCATTGTTGAAGATCTCCACATAAACCCCCTGAGGGAACTGAGCCCGTGGGGAAGCCCTGCCCCAACCTGAGCACCCGAACTTAATCTCACACTGAACAGCAGCCCTGCCCCTGCCCAAAGCCCTGAGGCTGGGAAGCAACATTTGAATCTCAGCCCCTAAGTGCTGGCTGGGCGGATCTGGAGGAATGGTGGGTGTGGAGAGGACGCTCAGAAATCAAGTCACTGGCTGGGAAAATGCCCAGAAAAGGGAAAAAAAAAAAAGACTATAGAAGGTTACTTTCTTGGTGAACAGGTATTTCCTCCCTTCCTTTCTGATGAGGAAGAACAATGCTTACCATCAGGGAAAGACATGGCACTTGAGGCTTCTGTATCTCAGCCCACCCAACGGGCTCAGGCCACGGAAGAGCTCAAAAAGGATTTTGAAAATCAAGTTAGAGAGGTGGAGGAAAAACTGGGAAGAGAAATGAGACAGATGCAAGAAAAGCATGAAAAGCAGGTCCACACCCTGCTAAAGGAGACCCAAAAAAATGCTGAAGAAAATAACACCTTGAAAAATAGGCTAACTCAATTGGCAAAAGAGGTTCAAAAAGCCAATGAGGAGAAGAATGCTTTCAAAAGCAGAATTAGCCAAATGGAAAAGGAGATTCAAAAGCTCACTGAAGAAAATAGTTCTTTCAAAATTAGAATGGAACAGATGGAGGCTAATGACTTTATGAGAAACCAAGAAATCACAAAACAAAACCAAAAGAATGAAAAAATGGAAGATAATGTGAAATATCTCATTGGAAAAAACAACTGACCTGGAAAATAGATCCAGGAGAGACAATTTAAAAATTATGGGACTACCTGAAAGCCATGATCAAAATTCATGAAATTATCAAGGAAAACTGCCCTGAGATTCTAGAACCAGAGGGCAAAATAAGTATTCAAGGAATCCACAGATCACCGCCTGAAAGAGATCCAAAAAGAGAAACTCCTAGGAATATTGTGGCCAAATTCCAGAGTTCCCAGGTCAAGGAGAAAATATTGCAAGCAGCTAGAAAGAAACAATTCAAGTATTGTGGAAATACAATCAGGATAACACAAGATCTAGCAGCTTCTGCATTAAGGGATCGAAGGGAGTGGAATATCATATTCCAGAAGTCAAAGGAACTAGGACTAAAACCAAGAATCACCTACCCAGCAAAACTGAGTATAATACTTCAGGGGAAAAAATGGTCTTTCAATGAAATAGAGGACTTTCAAGCATTCTTGATGAAAAGACCAGAGCTAAAAAGAAAATTTGACTTTCAAACACAAGAATGAAGAGAAGCATGAAAAGATAACAGCAAAGAGAAGTCATAAGGGATTTTACTAAAGATGAACTGTTTACACTCCTACATGGAAAGACAGTATTTGTAACTCTTGAAACTTTTCAGTATCTGGGTAGTGGGTGGGATTACATACACACACAGAGACAGAGAGCACAGAGTGAATAGAATAGGATGGGATCATATCTTAAAAAAATGAAATTAAGGGGTGAGAGAGAAATATGTTGGGAGGAGAAAGGGAGAAATGCAATGGGGCAAATTATCTCTCATAAAAGAGGGAGGTAAAAGACTTTTTAGTGGAGGGAAAAAGAGGGGAGGTGAGAGAAAAACATGAAGTTTACTCTCATCACATTCCACTAAAGGAAGGAATAAAATGCACACTCATTTTGGTATGAAAACCTATCTTACAATACAGGAAAGTGGGGGAGATGGGGATAAGCAGGGTGAGGGGGGATGATAGAAGGGAGGGCAATGGGAGGAGGAAGCAATTTGAAGTCAACACTCTTGGGGAGGGACAGGATCCAAAGAGAGAACAGAAGCAATGGGGGGCAGGATAGGATGAAGGGAAATATAGTTAGTCTTACACAACACGATTACTATGGAAGTCATTTGCAAAACTACACAGATTTGGCCTATATTGAATTGCTTGCCTTCCAAAGGGAAGGGGTGGGGAGGGAGGGAGGAAAAGAAGTTGGAACTCAAAGTTTTAGGAACAACTGTCGAGTACTGTTCTTGCCACTAGGAAACAAGAAATACAGGTAAAGGGGAATAGAAAGTCATTTAGCCCTACAGGACAAAAGAGAAGATGGAGACAAGGGCAGAGAGGGATGATAGAAGAGAGAGCAGATTGGTGATAGGGGCAATTAGAATGCTTGGTGTTTTGGGGTGGGAGGAGGGGACAAAAGGGGAGAAAATTTGGAACCCAAAATTTTGTGAAAATGAATGTTAAAAGTTAAATAAATAAATAAATAAATAAATAAATGAAATTTAATTTAATTTTATTACTTCTACCTCCATCCATTTAGCCTAGTGCTAACATGATGAACAATATCCAATATCCTCTTTCAAGACCAGAGGAAAGTTAGTGTAGCTCATATTTTCAGGGCTTAACCACTTAAAGTATTTTGACAAGCAGTAGCTGTCATTTATAAATCATTTCATTCTATATTAATCCACACTGCACTGCATTCCAGTTTATTTTCTAGGGCATAATTAGTGATGATGATTAGTTAGGTAAAGAGAAAGGAATTTATGAGGCTATAGAGCAAATCTAATGATGAATCATTCTTTCCTCCTTTCATCATAAACTAGAAAGTCCTGAGTGAACTTAGCAGAAAGAAAGGAAAAGCGTCTAAATAAGTTAAAAGACAATCACATATAACTTCAATTGTGGCACAGAAAAGGAAATTTTTGTGAGCTGTGAATTGCTTTAAGAAACTTATTCTGGCTTTGTTTTGCTAATGTGTAAGAGGATATGGCATTCAAATTCTGAATAAATAGGAATGAGTTATTTTTACAGATAGCACTCATTCTCATAGTACTTAATTTCATTCTCAGAACGAGATTTCATGTTTATTACATAAATGTGTGTGTAAATAGGTCCAATTTTATATATCTACATACACATACAAATATATATATGCACATACAGAGAGAGACAGAAAGAATATGACAGAGGTATCACTTTGTAGACCTTTGAATGCTGTATAAATAAATGTTAGCTATCATCTTTATCTAGGAATGTAAATGGAACAGTGGATAGTCTTGGACCTGAAGTTCAGAAAGATTCGAGTACAAATTTGGCCTCAAATACTAACCAGCTGTATAACCTTGGGCAAGTCACTTTAATGCCATCTGCCTCAGTTTCCTCATTTGCAAAATGGTAATCATAACAATATCTACCTCCTATGTTGTAAGGATAAAATGGGGAAACTGTGAGCATAAATATTGCAAAGTATTTTGCAAACCTTAAAGCACGTATAAATTCTAGCTCTTATAATGATTGTCATGATCTATAAAAGCTTGAGACAATATAAAAAACTGGATAATCAGAAGAAATGTATACCTTGATTTTGTGACTGAGATCTTGGGGATTTGGGGGGAAATTTTTTATTCATTTTAAACTTAAATACAAAACAAGAAAAGGAAAAAGAGAACATCTCCATGTACACAGCAGAACATAAGAGAGGATTCAACATACAGCAATATTTCCATTTTAAGAAAAACTATAATAAATATTACATGCTGTTTTCAAAACTATCCAACTTTTCTTCTTTGTGGGTTTTCTTTTGTTCTCTGCTGTGCGTTTTCTACTTTATTTTTTCCCTCCCCCCACCCTAAAGAAGGCTATAATTAAATTCAGATTAGATAGATAGAGATACAGATAGACAGATGTGTGCGTGTATATATACATATATATGCATATATATACACATATATACATATACATAAATACCTACAAATATATATACACATACATTCATATACACATATGTAAGATCATACTATGCATATTTTCATTTGTCATCTCTTTCTCTGGAAGTGGGCAGCATGTTCCTTCATTGGTCCAAGTCTTTCCATGTTTTTCTAAATCAACCAGTTCATCATTTTCTACATCACAGTAATATTCCAACACAATCACATCCTATCTGAGAGATCGTCCGTGAAAGTTTTTCCCCAATTTTTGGCATTTCTTCAATTCTTGGCTACTTTGGTTTTATTTATACAAGAAAATTTTTAATTTAAAATAATCAAAATTATCCCTTTTACATTTCAACAATGCTCTTGCCTTATAATAGGCTTTAAGGTCTGATATTGCTGAATCTCCTTCCTTTACATTTTTTTCCTGTGGTTTCTTTGAAATTCCTGACCTTTTATTCTTCTGAAAGAACTTTATTATTATTTTTTCTAATTCAGTAAGACAAATTTCTAGTAATTTGTTACAGCTTTGTCCTTACCTATCCCTAAACAATAAATACTACTCCAATTATTTAAATCTGACCTTATTTGTATAAAAAGAAGAGCTTGTTTTTTGTAGGTTGAAAAAAAAAGCCAAACAAAAGGACTGTCCACGAATTAAAAAAAAGTTCTGTGGGGTTTCTAGGGAACAAATCAATGTTTTTATTTTATTTTTCCAATGTAGAAAACTTCTTCTGCAAATCTTTATAAATAACATAATTTTAAACTCAGAAAGAAATACTGTATCATGAAACTTGTCAGCGGTGATAGAATAATTATACCCTGCCTTAGGCTTATAATTCACAATAATTTTTGAAGTCGTCTTGAGAACACCTGATGAGAAAGAGATAGAATGAATAATCCCCCAAAATGAGGGAGTTAGCCTAGATGACCACTTATAGCTCTAACTTTTATGATCTTATGATTCCATCTTAGATTCTAAGGCAACCACATATATTCTGATTTACAGTAATGACAATTTTGTTAATAATAATGATTCATCTTGAACCAATTTGTGATTTTATATTGATTACATCTTAATGATCATGAACTATTTTAATTAACACTCTTGTATGATGCCCTTTACTTTAATGGCTGTGTTGATTCTAGCTAATCCTATGTCTAGGGAAAGCCAGGAAACAAACTATGCTATTTCTCTTTATCTCTTGAATTTTTTGATTTATTTTTTTGAACATGGGTCATATTAAAGAATACTATTGAATAAAGTAATTATAATTCTATTCACCTTAGTATTTTAGTAAATAAAAGCTACTTATGTATGTTAGATTTTAGTACATATACTATACCCCAATTAGGAATACCAATTGACATGACCTGACTGGTAACAGATGTCCTAATGGCTCTTCTGTCATCTTGTCCATACAAGTATCTAAGTCTAGGAAAGCTATTTCTAAACTCAGTTTTTTGACAACTGATGTTGACTTATTTTATAGTCCAATGTTATTCTAGATTTATCTCACTGAAAAATAGAGGTTTTCATGACCAATAAAACTAAAATCCCACTGAGAATTCCTCAAGGGTATTTCTTCATAGATCACCAAATGATTTCTGCTCTTTCCTTCCTTAGTAACTGATTGGATGCAGGGTAGCAAAGTGAGGAGTCAAAGATAATTCTGAGGTTGTGAAAATCTCTCCATCTCGCATATCTGTCTCTTGGCAAAGATATACTTCAAGCTCTCATCATCAGTCTTGCTGGGAATGTTGAAATAGCTCAAGTTTGGTCCCTCACTCAAATTTTGTCCCCCTCTCTACTCCATCCTCCACCCAGCTGCCAAACTTGTCTTCTTTCTTTTGGACATGTTTTATTAGATACATAGAGAGATAGAGAGAAACAGACAGAGAGATGGGGAAGGGGAATGGATGGATGAATGGATGGATGGGTGGATGTTTGGTTGTTTCAGTCATGTCCAACTTTTTGTGACCCTATCTGGAGTTTTTTGGCAAAGACAAAGAGTATTTTGCCATTCCCTTCTCCAGTTCATTTTACAGAGGAGGAAACTGAGACAAACAGGGTTAAGTGATGTACCCAGGATAACACAGCTAGTACATGTATAAAGCCATATTTGAACTTAGGTCTTCCTGACTCCAGGTCTCGTACTCTATCCACTACACCACTTATCTGCCCTAGATAGATAGGTGATGTGTGTCTGTATACATATGCAGTACAGTTAGTACATTCATATAATTTACAAACAAGTAAATGCATACATATTAGGGAAATGTCCTCAAAATTTTTTTATTGACAGAGTGTGTGATACAAAAAGCTTGGTAACATGCTAGTTCCCAATACTGTACATTAGCCAAAAAAAAAGACTTGGAGAAACTGGGCTGTCTTCAGGTATTTAAAGGACTGTGACATGGAAGAGGGATGAATCTTGTTCTGATTTGGCCTCAGAGGGCATAACTAGGAGTATAACTAGGTAGAAATAACAAATTTCAGCTTGAAGGAAGGAAGAATTCCCCCAAAAGGGAAATCTTCACAAGTGGAATGAAACCTTAGAGGTTGTATGTTCCCTCTCTTGAAGTAGAAACTGAATGCCTACTTGTTAGGGATGTGGGGGGCATGGGAGAGGCTGGGCAAAGAGTTCCTGGTAGTTATCACTTGTACTCAATGGTTTTTGAGTCTCTTCCCTCAGATTGTATAAATGTGAAATAGTCTGTGAGAGAGCAAAACGGAGCGTGAAACACTGGTGCTACATCAGATATCAGGAAGACAAAGAACTGCAATCCCTTGCCTCGAATGGGGTTACTCTCTGGAGCAGGGATGAAAGGATGCAATACAACACACATGCATGTAAGCACAATACACATTAGGGCAACATGGAAGTAAATGAGGAGATATCTAGACAAAGTCTCTTATGAACATTTGAAGGGAGGAATGCATACCTTCACAGGTAGGTTGAACTGGGGTGGCACTTAAACTAAGTCTTAAAATATAAGGCTTCTAAAACGCAGAACTGAGGAAGGAATACATGTTGAGGAATAGGGAAACTGCAAATTCTTAGAAGCAGACAGCTTGTAGAGCTTAAAAAACAACTAAAGGTCCATTTGGCTAGAACACAGAATTCATGATGGAGAGTAATGTGAAATAAAGCTGGAATGGTAATTTAGAGGCAAGACTCTAGGGGGTCTTAAAGGCCACAAAACAGATGCTGTATTTTAACTTGACAGCAGTGGAGACACACTGAAGATTTTTTGAGCAGCAAAGAGAGAAGGTCTGACTTGTGTCTTTGGGAGGCTCTTGGGGCAAGTATGCAAAGAACAGATCAGAAATCTCACACTGGAATCTGGCAAGCCAGTTAAGAGGTGATGAAGGCCTGAATTAGTGTGGTACCCATATGGACTGGGAAGAAGGACAGATTTCAGAGATATTATAGAGTTAGGATAGGAGATTTGGTAAGTGGAGGTAATTGAGGAAAGGAGCTTTCAACCCTGGGTGATGGAAGAAAGCTAATTTACCCTCAACAAAAATAGAAAAGTTGGGGAAGGGGAAGGTTTTGGGGAAAAGATGAGTCAGTTTCAGACAATGAACCTGAAAGCCAGTGGGCCATTAAGGTAGAAATCTTTATGCATAACTGCTTCTGGTTTAATAAATGTGTCAAGCAAGAATTAAAATAAAAGTTGCTATGACTGAAAGAATATAGAATTTAAGAGTCTAGAGGTTGTGAATTCAAATCCTGGCCTCACAAAATCTCTGAATCTAAAATGCTAAGGGACCTCACAATATCAAACCACTTATCTAACAAGTACTATCCTGGCTTTTGCTTAAAGAACCCCAAGAGAGACAGAACCTAATACTTCCCAAGGCAATTTCTTCCACTTTGAGAATAAGAAGTGTTTTCTTACATAAAGAAATCTTTCTCTTTGGAAATTTCACCCCTTTCCTCTGTGACTTTCAGTAATAATAAATCAATAGGCTTACCTACACTTCCTTTTCCTCATCTATAAAAGGAGATGGTTGGACTAGGAAAGTTCTAAAGCCCCTTAAGGTTTTCATATTGTATTTAAATTCTACTTTAAAAAAAAAGAAGTTGTTTTTGGTATTTTCAGTCAATATCCTTCCTGAATCAATCCCTACTACCAAAATTCAAAGATGGTTATAAGCTGAAAGTATTCCAAATAGTCTTAAAGAATGAAGGTCTATAAGGCTGAAAAAGCTGTCTGTTTCTGACAGGAGGGCAATGTTGACTTTGACATTAATCAGGGACATTGTTTTATTTTTAGGTTGTTCTTATTACTCAGTGATAGTCAAAAAAAAAGTTAGTGACAGTCAGAAAAGCAGGGAGTAGCTAGCTATAAAAGACTGCCAAGGGATTCCTGAGTTTCTCTGGGGAAAGGAGGTAATGAAAGATGCAATCAGGTGTACAGACAAGTGCCACTGGAACACTGATTAATTTCCTAGACTGGTAGAACTTTGAGTAAAGCTAAAAGCACTGAGGAAGCTAAAACTAACACAGGTAAAGCAATAAATTTAAATAAAAAAACCAACTTATCAGACTATGAGTATCTGCCAGGGCAAATTAAAGAACCCCAAAGATTAAATGGGATGTGAAGTGACAAGAGCACAACTCAATGGAAAAGCAACAAAGAAGGAATGCCTTCTTCAACCTGGAATATACACATCATCATGGAATGTCAGAACCTTAGACACTGTGTGATCCAATCAGCTCATTTTTCCATTAGGTCAGGATCAAAAAGGTTAAGTGATCTGTTCAAAGTCACATGACTAGTTAGCAACAAGAGAACCAGAATCCAGATGACTAGATTTCCTTTCCAGTACCCTTTCTACCACACCTCAGTGTCATGGAGAAACCCCCCAAGACTACAGGAAAAGTCTCAATGAGAACAACAGAAAGGCCTATCCAAGTGATGTGTGCATGGTATTCTTCAGACTAGAAAGATATTTCTGAATAGTTTCAGGATAAGTCTTGTAAATCTAATAAAGGGAAAATAAGTATGAGGAGGAAAAAGATGAGAAACTTCCCTTTTCCAGCTCATATGCCACAAGTAGAAAACCTCCCAGTTGGAAATGCTTTCATCAAGACAAAATGACCCTCAAGATGGTGATAAAAGTGTTTATTGTATTTCAAAAACGGAAGTCAAGTAAGCACCATGCTGCTGTCCTTAATCTAAAAGACAGTTTGAAAGTATAACTGAGGGTCCATCTAAGGACATGGCTTCTCTAGTCTGTTCTACTCACCAAAGCTGTCCAGGATCTGCTCCTATATATCAGCTCTCACTGGAGAATGCTATCTAGAGAATGCTTATGCTCATTCATTCATTCTCATTCTCTCTCTCTCTGTCTTTCTCTGTCTATCTCTCTCTCCCTCTGTGATTCTGTTCTATTAACTATGAGCTCCCCTAACATTCCAAGTGTCAGAGACTATGCTAGACTTTGTAGACTTCTGCTTTATAATATGGCCCTGCTAATGAATGACATATTTGTCTTTTGAGAACTGGCCTAGTTACAAGGGACTCATCGTCATAAGACCAGCTACCATGAGATGAATTTCTTCAGCTATAGCAACTCATGAACTATGATTGTGGTCCCCATTGTGGATCACACTGATAAAGTCACAGATCCTTGAATGATGACATTGATTTAATTTAACTGTATTTTTTGAGCATAAAACATACTAGGTCATGCAGAAAAATTTTATAGTTTCTCCTTTATTAAGGAAGATATATTGTATAAACTTCCCAAATATATTAAGCATTCTTTGAAAGCTCAGAAGAAGCAAACGGAATCACTGATGAAGAACCTTGAATTAATTTGAAGTATCCTAAGGCTAGAAAGGAGTTAAGGAGAGGGAAAGACTTTCTTCAATAGGAAACTAATGGCTTTTTTAAAAATGTTAATTTAATTTTCAGGTTCAAATTGTCTCCCTCCAATCTCTACTCTTTGAGAAAGCAGGAAAAACAAAACCCATTACAAGTAAAACAAGAGGAAACAAATATCTTTTGAAATACCTTCAGATTAACTGTAGAAAAATTGCTATTGCTCTCCCTACACACCAGTCACCTTCCTCCTGTGTGGGAAGCCTTCATCCTCACCCTTTTCTAGCACCCCTTTTATGTGTTGTCTTCCTCTATTATTTTTCTATTATATCGCTATTGTCAAGGTTAGGGGCCATCTTGCTTCCCTATCTTTGTATATCTAGTACTGAGCAACAGTGCCTGACACATAGTACGTACTTAACAGTAATAACTGCAACAAATAAAGTATTTGGTAGAGTTTTCTGATATCTTTCAAATTAGTTTATGTAAAGGTCACCTCAATGTCCTGTTTCCTTTGACCATGCTTGACTTAGTCTAACTCTCTTTGGACTCCAGATGAATCATCTCAAAAGCTAGGTTTCATCCTTAACAACATTTCAAAGACATTCCTAAAGGCACTGGCACTAAAAATGACTATCATTTTAGGTCAGCTGTCAATATGGTTATCACTTTACTCTGTTACTTTTTACTTTCTACTGTAGTAATTCAACTGGTCTTGGTTTTTCCATTTGGACCAAGAGAGAAATCCCAAATAACTAGCTATTAAAGAAACAGAAAAAAATCAATCATAATTCATAGACTTTCCTTATCAGGCTGATATTTTGAAATTTTCCCTCTGGAATGAAAGAATGAAAGAAAAGTTACTTTTCCAGATTATTTATTCTATAGAAAACCAAACTTTAATTTAAAAAAAAAAAACTCATGTAGATTTCTGTGATCATAGACTACTAGGAAGTTCTTCCTATCATAACAAAATATCATCGCTCCAAGTACCAAAAACATAAGTTATTACAATGGAATAGAAAGAACAAAAGATTTGAAAGAAAACCCAATTTTATTATATGTCCTTGGGCAAATCATATTACTTCCTGAAGTCTCAGCTTCCATGTCTCCAAAATGAGGACAATCAATTCTCTATCTACTTCAGAGACCTATTTTGAAAATCAAGTGAAATTAAGTATGTGGAAAAGTGTCATAACCATAAGTTATCATAAAAATATAAAATTATTATTATGATTAGCAAAGACCTGATTGACCTTTAAGTTTGATACACTTTCTAAAGTCACACATTACAAATACTATAGTCATTAAAGATACCTTTCCTAGTATTTCCTTTTACTTATATCTCACTGCATAGTTTTCCCATGTCAGGTAGAAAATGTATGAGGAGTGGAGGTAAGAAGTTGTAATAAAATATCAAGAAAAATGTCTGGTTTCTTTTTTACTTTTGGAGATATATGATAGGGAAAGCAATGGTTTGGAGATATATTATAAGAATAACTTTCATATTATATTTTAAGGTTTGAAAAATACTTTACAGATATTATCTCATTTGATCCTCAAAATAACACTGTGAGGTAGGTGCTATTATTATACTCATTTGACTGATACAAAACAGAGGCTAAGAGAAGTCAAATGATTTGCCCAGAATCAGTAGGTAATTAATAAGAATCTGAGTTTCTGGCTGGATTTGAACTCAAGTCCTCTTAACTCCAAGTGCACTATTGGGCAATTATATATTGGGCACTATAGAACGAAATGAAATTTCAGAGTGTATTCACACTCCTGAGTATAGGTATATCATGTTAAAATCATTTGCCCTTCCTCAGTCAGTGCTTTAAGGAAACAACACTCAAGTACCCAATAGTAGTAATAGTTTTTGAAGATGTTTGCTATTTAGATGAAACTAAATAAAAAGTTGATCTTGGAGAACATTCTCTGACTTTCTTAAGTTGTAGGCTATTACTTCAGCTGCAATTTTCATCTTAAATTTAGATAACTGTTAGAACATTCCTTTGTCATTGCTTTATCATTTGATTTATACCGAGGTAGCTTTCAGCAAGGGGATATTAAAGCTCAATGAGACAACAGTTCTTAAGCTTGGGAAGGCCAGATGTTTCCGTTAATAGAGCTTGCAGAAAAAAATATCTCTAGCTAGTCACAAATTTTGAAGGTTATTAAAAAGACACACTATACACACCCTGAACGATGCTCAGTTGCGCAGATAAGGTAAAGAGGTCATTGAAACAAAATGTAAAGGAAAATACTTGTAAGCAGTTCTACCACTATAGTTCTAAGAATGCCACCTAACTTACTGGTGTTCATTAATACAGGAGAGGCAGTATCACCTGCTTCTGTATCCAAATGCTGAAAACCGGCTACAAAATCAAAACAAGGAAATCCTATGTTTTAGTCATCCTTCTCTGTTTATAAACTGTTCTAGTCACTTCCCCTTCCAATCCCATTCCCACAAGCACATCTTCAAACCTTGCCTTATGCTTTATTTTAATAGTTAGGTAATAAAAGGGAAAATTCAGCACATTAAGAAATCTAAAAACTACTGTGTATAAAGCTCTTATTTTTAAATTTTTAGAATGAAATCAATTAGATGGCTTATGTATAAGAAGAAATATGCTAAGGACACATGGTTCCTTCCCCCTTTCATTAACCATATTCACTATTCTACCATCACCAAAAAGGATTATTTTTATTTAAAAAAAAATTACAAATAATTTTAGTACCAAAAACATAGGCAGCTGAGTGGAATCAGGAAGATATGAGTTCAAATGCTGCCTCAGACACTTAATAGGTATGACCTAAGCAAGTCACTTACCTCTATTTGCCTCAGGTTTATCATCTGTATAATGGGGTTAATAAAAGTCTACCTCCCAATACTGTTTTTAGGATAAAATGAGATAATATTTGTAAAGTTTTCTGCAAACCTTAAAGCATCATATAAATACTAGCTGTGATTATTGCATTATACACTCAAAGATGCCATTATATAGGAATTTTAAGTTCTAGCATGGGACCATTCATTTTAAGCTGAAATAGTTATCACTTACATAGCATTTTAAGGTCTACAAAACACTTTACTTATGCCATCTCATTTGATCCTTACAACAACCCTATGAGATAGATGCTCCTGTTATTCCCATTTTATAGATAAGGAAAGTATGTGTTAGAGAGATTTCACAAAGCTAGTATGTGTCAGGTCTTCCTAACTCCAATTACACTGCTCTGCCCACAGTACCATACTGCCTCATGAAAAAGTCACTTCTATTGGAATCCCAGCTTCTCCTCTGAGAACATGAAAGACGTTTCACCCACCTGAGTCTGTTTCCTTATTTATAAAATGTGTGGGTGGCACCTGGTGATTAGACTAAACCAGGGGTTCTTACTTTGGATTAAAAACATCCTGGAGTTATTTCTGGAAATATTCTGGTACCTGTATTTCAATTGGTTTCTTTTGAGATCCTATGAATTTTACTTCAGTTAATGATATTATCCTCAGGAATTAGGCTTCACCAGAATTCCATAAGTTCCTATCCTTTTTTGTGTCATGAACCTGTGGATTAAATGATCTCTATGGTCCACTCCAGTTCAGTACTGTGATTCTGGGAAATGAATTGTAATAGATCATGTCTGATCTCTAGTCAATTTCATTGATAAAAGTTAAAAAAAAAAACTCCTCCATTTCAAGGGTCAATCAACCACAGCTGAGAAATGCTAACTATGCCACTAATCTTACACAATATTCTTCAATAATTCCAACTGTAATATCTATAATAAATTCCAAACACAAGGAAAGTCATTAAAGACATGTCTGCTGATAAGGTTTAAATAAAATTTCACCAATGAATCTTCATCTCCCATCACGTTCTCCTCCTCTGCATTTCTCCATCATGCCTCAGGAATCACTTCATCTGGGAAGATAATTGCAGTCAGGGAACTCACACCTTGGGAGCATCCTTTGCCCTGGGGGCACCTCCCAGAACCTCCATTTTAGGAAGAAGCCCAATCCAGCTAGCTCTTCATTTCCCACCAGCTTCTCTCCTCTGGATTTCTACAATATGCTCCCTTGATCAGGTATCTACTCTCCCGTTTTCTTTTTCAGTTTCCTTTTACAAACCCCTCCTCATGAGAATATAAGTTCTTTGAGGATAAGGAATGCCTTTCTTTTTGCTTGAAGTTGTATTCCCAGGGGTTAGCACAGCACTTGGCAAATGTCTGTGGACTAACTGGAAGGCGTCATTTAAATACCTAAATGCACCAAAAAGTATTAAAATCATAACCCTAACAGTGGTAGCTTATTCTATAGGTGTAGAATTACCTTCTCTCTCGGTGGGAATAAAGAAACCATTTGGGATCTGAATAAATGGGGAAATGTTTCTTCTCCAATTTATGAACAAACAGAAAAAGGTAATAAAAAATCACCACATTTTGTTTCGATAACCCTTCTTAATACAGTATGACCAAAAAATTTCACCCAAATGTCTTTGAATTATCCATTTTTACTTGAAACTGACTTACCTCTCAATGACTTCACACATTTCTGTTTAGTCTTAGAGGTAAAACAAAGCATCATTGTTTTCTGCCTGATCTAAAGAAGTATTAAAAAAAAAAAAAAAGAAATAAACCACTGCTTTAAAAGTAGGTACCTTATATATAAAGGGAATGGAAAGCATATCTTTTAGATGTGAACATCTGTATTGAAGGTTTAAGAATTATCAAATATTTATTAAGAATTTTTGTGTGCAAAATATGTTGCAAGATCTTGAAAGATACACAGTGTTTTGATAAGACATAGCCTCTGGTCTCATGGAGTTTATAGTCTTGTACTAAAGTCATTAAAATGAGAATGTAATGTCCTTTTTTTTTATTGAAAAAATAACTTTGAACCTTCCTATCTTAAATCAAAAGTACCTTAGCTTCATTCCATGTTATAACATACTGCCAGGAAAACAAAACAACAAACTAACTAACCATAACTGTGGTTTCAGTCAGAAAATATTATTTGTGGCATTAAAATGCCAATTTGTGCATGCTAATCTTTGTTTCTAAACACTATTTCTTTTTTTCTTTTTGGGAGTCCCCTCCGCCCTTTATATGCTACCTCTAACAAATCTGTATCTGGTCAGTTCAATTTTTCTCACTATTTAATAATTAGACAAGTGCATAGATGAAGCCCATATATTCCTTCCTGAGTCCTAAAGCAGCATGCCAGTGAAATAATGGACGAATTCTCTCTCCTACCCAAATTCTAGTGCTGCTAACAAAACTCACAAATCTCCCAACAGAGAAAAAAATCAACACCCTGATTTTGACATATTCAGCTATTTTACCTACAAGGGTTAACTAAAGAGTAATAACTGAGAAGTAGCATAACATAATGGAAAATTAGGAGTCATATAGCCCAGGGTTCAGATCCTGTCTTCAAAATTCACTTTTCTGAGCAAATCATTTAATTCTCTGTCTCAAGTTCCTGATCTGTAAAATGGGGATAATAATAATTCCTTACAGAGCTACTGCAGGGATTAAATAAAGTAACACAATGTGCTTTTGTAAACGTTAATGTGCCTTATAAATATGACTTATTAGTAAGCCCCATACTATAAACCTAACTAAAATGAATCCCTGATATAGAGGTCAGTGGCTGATTTCATATCAATTTAAATTTGTTTATTAAGACAGTCTGTTACAGTAAATAATTTACTTACTGTAAATAATATAAAAAATTATAAAAAATAATATTTATTTACAGGTATTTATTACTGTGTTACTGTATTTATTACTGTGTTACTGTATTTATTTACAAGTTATTTAATAACCTCACAAAACAGGCTCAAAACTAATTTGCTTAAAGAGGGGGCAAAGAATAATAATATAACATAAGGCAGCTTCAAATACACACTGATTTTAAGTACATGACCGTTAGAGCAGCAAATGTAATTCCAAACTCACATCAGGAAACAATGCCCTTCCAATGACAACTTTAATTGTGGCAAATGCGCTCTGTTTTCCAGCATCATGAAACCTCAGCACCGAAGACACATACCAAAGCATGATTTAAAACATGATTTCCTGAGGAAATGGCAGTAGAGACAACAGCACTAACCAAACAGTGCTGAACAACTGTCACCTGTTATTCTCATATCTATTTGTTTTTTTCAGTTGATTAGAAAAGAACAAGAATGCGTAGTGACCAAGGAACTATGTGGTTTTTAAAAAATGTCATCTCTCCCAGAAACTGGATTATGATAAGAAGATAAACGGATAGAAATATCATGCCAACTACTGGAAGAGCTTTTCCTTTCTATCTCTCATTCTAGAAGGGAGTGAGGATGAGTTACTCCAATTCACCTCTTTCAGTGATGTTTACTTTCATAACCCATTAGTTCTCACAATCCTGTTGCACAGTATGCCTACTGGCTTTGTTTTCCCCTGGGAAGCAGATAGCATATCACAGGTAGAATTGGGAATGCAAACAAATTAATTGTAATGCTAACATACAGCTGCCATGTGTCAACTGTCCTTAGCTTGTCATCAAGAAAAGGATATGTTCTGTAGCTAAAGTTAGACAATGAGAAACCTTCCTTATGAAGATGGGGGAAAAAAGATGGGTGCATATTTCCCTATTATTATTTTTGTAATCCACAGTAGTCATTTATTTCTTATAACCTCTCTACAGCTGCTCCACAGCAGGGTAGTTGGCCTTTCCTCATTTCCATGACTACAGAGCTACACCTAAATTCAGCCACCTCCTTTGCAAATCCATGATATTTGTTAAAAGGGGGAAGGATCAAGAGAATTTGAATGGATTATCACAAATCTCTTATGGCTATTGGAAAAATAAGAACTTCACAGCATTATTTCCCTGTATGAAAGACAGCGTGCTATTGTGTGTGAGAACCATTAGCGTTCGTCTGGGACAGTACGTATGCCAAAACAAAGAGAGAGGGGCTAGAACAGAGGTGTCAGACTTGCAGCCCACAGGCCTGAGACTGTCTAGAAACATAAGGCCAGAAGGAGATTAAAATATAATTGGGAAATATTTAACAAGATAAATAAAAATACAATAAAATGCAAATAATGTTAATTTGTGGTTTTCTCTCAGTCAATATTCACCCTGCATAGCTGCATTTCTCTTGGAGTCTGATAACACTAAACTTGAAAACCTGTGATTTCAATGATAATAGCACTCCCAGATGGAAAAACTCCCTCTACAAAGCAGATGAGCACCTACACTCTTCTGAGAGTTGCCTAAATCCGTGCTATCAAACTCAAATAGAAACTGTGGGCCACTAAAACATAATAAGAATCCCTCAAGGCTACATATTGACTTAGAAAACCACACATTTATATATTTCTTTTTTATTAATTTCTTTTGTTAAATATTTCCCAGTTGGGTTTTTTGTCTACATTTTCTTTCACAGAATAACTAATATGGAAATATGTTTTGTATGATTGCACATGTATAATCTATATCAAATTGCTTACCTCCTCAATGAGGGGGGAGGGGAGAGAGGGAGAGAATTTGGAACTCAGAATTTTTAAAAAAGAATGTTAAAAATTGTTTTTTACATAAAATTGGGGAGAAAAATAATATTTAAAAAAAGAAAAAATATTTCCCAGTTACATTTTTATTGGGTTTAGACTATACTTGGGAGTGTAATGGGTCTCATGCAGCCCACTGTGTTTGTTATCTCGTACCTAGAGCACTGTGAAACTAAAAAGTGACTTTCCCAAGTGTCCTGTAGCCAGTATATGTTAAAGGCAAAACTTGAACTCAGGTTTTCCTTATTTGAACTGACCTCTCTCTTATTTCTTTTGATTAGCATCTTGGGAAAGCCTCACTCCTCAAGGAGATGCAAATAGATCTTTCTATCTAGCACTTTTAAAACTGCTTTTAAAAAGATACTTGTTGGAAGTCTAGGGCACTGGTAGCAGCATGGAAAATGACCAGGGAGAAGAAGGCAGCTGAACAAGGGTGACAACTGGACAGTTTTCTGCACCTCAGACTCAGAATCTGAAAATCAGAGATACCCAAGATTGCCAGGCTAGCTTTGATCACAGATTTCTTGGTTTTTCTAAGTGAATTACAATTAATAAGGAGCAGAGCTAATAAAGAAAAAAGACTCCACTCCCTCTGCCCATTATTTGACTAGGTATCAAAATGGTAGCAATTACAATTCATTCAACAAGCAGTTATTAATAATAATAAGTAACAAGTAAAATTAAAATAAAAAGTCAAAAATAATAATTTAATATTTTAATTATTAAAAAATAAAAATAAAAAAGCTAAAAAAGTAAAATAACAAGAAGTAAGTAAAATGTGCATGTGGGGATGAAAAGAGATAGGACACAGCCACTGCTATCGAGAAGGGGAGGAAGGGACATGTCACCAAGAAATGTGATATAAGGGAAAATAGTAGAAACACAAAGGAGAGGTCCTGGCAAAGTATAAAGAGGAATGTGCAGTCATCATCACCTAGAGTTCAGGGAGGGGATGGGTTTTGAAGAGGCTTCTTCAATGAAAGGGGAAGACACTGGCAGTCCCATTCTAGGCATGGAGAACATGAGTTTCAGGGAGTAATCCAGCCTGGCTAGAATGTACAATGTACATGATGTGCAGGGGGAAAGCATGAGATAACAAGCATAAACATAAGTTTAAAGTCTGTAAAGCATTTTTAATAAGCATTATCTCATTTGAGTTTTGCAACATCTCAGAGGCAGATACTACAAGTGTTATCATGCCCAATTACTAATCAGCGTACTGAGGTTCAGAGACCGAATGGTGTCCATGAACACAGAGCTAACAAGTCACAGGCAGGATTTGAAAGCAGTTTTTCTAGACTCAACTTCAGCACAAAATGACACATTGACTCAATTCAGGTGAGACTGTATATGGCCTTGAATGCCAGTATTAGGAATATATGTCACTCAGTAAGCAATGGGGAGTTACTGAAGTTTATTTGAGAGACCATTACAAAAAGTGTAATTGAGAAGAAATGAGTGCCTGAACAAGGGTAACCTGTCTGCCTCATTTTCTTCTTATGTAAAGTGGGAATAACAATAGCACCTACCTCCCAGAACTGTTGTCGGGATCAAATGAGAAAATGATTGTAAAATGCTTGGCACAGTGCCTGGCACATGATACGTGCTATATAAATGTTAGCGATTATTATTACTCAGGGTCAGTCTGATTTTTAGAATGGAGAGGGAAGTTAGAATTTATGAGTGAGAAAATGTAAATCTAATTGATAGGTGAAGCCCAGAAAGATGAAGTAATTTGGAGATCAAGCCTTGGTTTTCTGACTCAAATCCATTCCTCTCATTTTTTTTTTTTTTTTTGCCTAAACAACAGGGTGGTGAAAAAGGGATAGATGTTAGAGGTAATGAAAAGGTTTAATTAACAGGACTTGGCAACGTCCTGGATATCTGGGATGAAGGAAATGGAAGAATCAAAGAGAATTCCCAAGAGGAAAAAAGGGGTCAGCACCCAAAGAGGAGAATAATGATGCTCAAAATCTCACTTGCATGTTTCACACCCATCTCTCAATATGACCATATAGATGGTAAGATCCAAAGTATAAAGCATGTTCCATAGGGCCAAAATATTTGAATACTTTCCATAAAAGGAGTCTCCCTCTCTAGGGTAAAAAGCAGTAATCTCATTGTTTTCTTGGCAATTTTACCTTAACCCAAGCAAGCCCAATATTCACCTGTTGTATAAACAGAATTTCTATTTACTGTTAACATTTCTGGCTGGAAGCAAAGGGCAGAATTAGCCCTCAGAAGCAGTACTGGGATACTTCTTAACATAGGAGGCAATGTCGGGAATAAAGTGCCAATACTGGAATACCCAACAAAAGGAAACCTGAGTATGGTTTATTAAGCACATACCTCCCTCACTCCAACTGCTTTCATCTCAAGCCTTCTATCCATCCTGCTCCTATCCCGCTTGCTTCTACCTCCTCTACTTCTTGTCCTTGATACTACTGTATTATCAGCTATAATTTTATTTCTATCATTTCTAGCCATCTCAGACCTTCCCCCCATCTTTACACGAGGAGATTTCACTATACACTTGGATATTCCCTCAAGCATCCTGATTCCTGAATCTCAACTCCAGTGATTTTTTCCTAATTGTCATTATGACCACTAGTCTCTCAGTATTCTCCAAAACCATCACTCCCTGCCCTAACTTCACTTCTCCCTCTTCCCAGTCTTACAATGTCTTCTGGTCTCAAATCCCCTGCTCACTTATCTTATTACCACTCATGCCTTGTCAAAGCCAATCCCTGAATTACTTTCACCATCTGCCTCCTATGTCCATACTGCTCTGCTGCAAGGTATTGGACAAAGACATGAAACATTAGGTCTTCTAATCTTAATCAGGCCTTCAGTGTTTCAAGGCAATCCTTTGCCCCCTCCCTAATTATTCCTCTATCTTACTCCCTAAGCAGATGTTCCAAACTTTCCCTGCTCAAATCCCCTTATACCACCCCGTTTTGTGGAGAATCTCACTTCATATTTTGAGAAAATAAGAGGACATTCACCACAAGCTTCCTTTTCCTCAACCTATACTAATAAAACTCTCCTTTGTCTCCCCTTTTACTCCAGTCTCTAGTGAAGAGTTAGCTCTTCTCACCAAAGCTAACCCTTCCACTTGTACCCGTGATCCTCTCATGCCCCATCTCCTCTAGTAGATTACTCCCCCACCTTTACCTTCTGTTCTCTCCCTTATCTACCAGGGTGTATTTCTTGGTGCCAGATTTTCTCTATCCTTTAAAATAACAACAAAACAAAATGGAAAAAAGCCTGTCAATTCGTGTATCATCCCTTCAGGCTATCATGTTAGATCTTCCTCAATTCTCATAAATACCCAAAGTCCTAGAAAAGCTTCCTATTCTCATTGTCTATTTTCTCATCCTTTCCTATAAACTTTTTGAAATCTGACTTCTACTCATCACTTAAATGAAAATGTTCTCTCCAACGTTACCAATGGTCTTAACTGCCAAATCCCAATGGTCAGTCTTCATCCTTCTTGAGCTCTCTGCAACAACTGTCACTGTGAACCACCTGCATACTCTCTCCTCTCTGGATTTTTGATCCATCTTACCACTCCTTCCCTTTGGTGGTTTTTCATTAATATTGTGACTATAAATGTGGGTGTATTCCAAGGTTCTGTCTTAGGTCCTCTCTCGGAGAACTCTCCATTCTCTCTCTCACTCTCCCTTGGAGAACTCATCTCTCATAGATTTAATTATTATCCTAGGCAGATCACTCCAAGATCTAACTAGCCAGACCCCTATTTCTCTCCTGAGCTCCAAACCACAAATATCAATCATTTGTTGGACATTTCAAACCAGATATCCCTAAGGACTATCAAATCCAGCAAGTTCAATATAAAATTCATTGTGATGCGTATTTTCAACAGTTTGAGGACACAAGATGGCATATTTCTCTAGAAGATCTCCAGAAGACACAAAACTGGAAGCCATAGTTAATATAGTAGACAGAAAGAATCTAAATTTTTTAAAATATCTTTATAATCAGGAATGAGGGGCCAAATAGGATGAATTTAACTGAGAGAAGTGTAAAGACTTGCACTTGGATCAAAATGCCTGGTACCCAAAACCAGAATGAAGGTGATCTAGCTTTATTTTAGTAGATTCCAAACTCAGCATGAGTAAACAATTTAACATGCCTCCTAAGAACCTCCATTTGAGCAAGTACCCATGCCAACCATGCTCACTTTAAACCCAGCTCAGCTCAGGACTCTCCAGACTAATTTACCAACTTAGGTAGGTGCTTCTCTCCCTTTTCAGATTCCTTTTCTCTGTTTTCTTCCCCCATTAGGATGCAAGACAGTCTTTCTTTTTCCTTGTATTTGTATTCCTAGTGCTTAGCATGATGCCTACCACATAGTACTTGCTTACTAGAAGCTTTATCTCTGGGACCATCTGAAAAAGACAATATCATTTTCACCTGTTTTAATGGAAACATAATGCTCTAATAATAGAGGTAATAGTCTCACTACATTCCATACTGACCAGACAAAATCCAGAATACTGTGTTCAGTTCTATGCATCATACTTTAAGAACTGCAGAAGAGGACCAACCAGAATTAAATATAATTCAACAAATATTTATAGGTAGATGAGAGATCTTTGATCAACATTAGCAAATTGCAGAGCATGTATAAAGTGGCATAAAAGATATTAACCAGGATACATGATGTGAGAAGATGGGCTATGCTGATAAGAGGGCCAAGTTGAAGCAGATGTAGTTCAAGTGTGGTATAAATCACCAAGTTAAAAGGCCTAAGGAAAAGCCTCTTAACATATTAGTTGGAATTTCTCTCCCCTAACACCACTCCCCCCACCAAAAGAGATTTATGAGAGGACATGGAAGAGAGTTAACGGATGGTTTGCAGCAGGCCATTGAGTTGTACATAAGGTTTCCTATACATAAGGACACTTGTGGCACAATACTGACTTAGAAAAACATATATTAACAATATCTATGTTCTATTGCTTTTTAAATTTATTTGTTAAATTACAATTACACTTTAATCTGGTTAAGCAGTTTGAGACCTCTGGATTGCAGGTGGTACGAGGACCACTAAAATTTGGAAGTATATGGTATTTAGTGCCACGTCTGAAAAGAACAGTCTGCTAGCTTGTGAGTACAAAATTTAGCTAAGAAACCAGCCTTCATGCTGTTATTTAACTTTTCATGTATTTTAAATTTTCTCTCATATTTTACAAGCTCCTTCAAAGTAATTTTATGCTTGGCACTTTCTATTTATCTCCTTCTCCTTGTTCTTCATTTTCCACCGATATCTTGTTGAGTGCTTAATATTTAATTGGGTTTTAACTCTGGTGTCCCTAAGGAAAAGAAGAGCTTGAAATACCTCAGACTGAGTTTCTCTTTGTCACCCCTTAAAGACTCCAGAAGTTCAATGTACCTAGTTAACACATAAAAACATTCTAGCATTAGAAAAGCTTAGAAACTATTTACTTGTCTTTAAACTGATATTTGGAAGAAAGTCACCTGGAATCAGAATGAACACAAAGACATTTTGTAAACTTGAACCCATTAAATCATTTCCGATATATGCTAGTTAGTGTCTATTCAATTCAAAATAGCAAGGACTTCATAAGTGTATACTAGGTACAATATACTAATAGGTGAGAGGTATACAAAAATGCAACACCAAAAAAGATAGCCTCTGGATTCAAGGATTTTATAATCCTAGGAGAGGGTGAAAGATATACAGATAAATTACTATAATACAGGGTAGAAAATGATTGAGTGAATACAAAAGGTCAAATAGAGCACTGTGGGAGATTCAAAAATAGAGTTACCAATTACTTCTTGCTCGAGGAGATTGAGGGAAGGAATGTTGGAGGAGGTAGCTGAGGTGAAAGAGAGAAGGGCCTTAAGGGAGTCAAGAGATCAAAGGCTAGATTCACACCAGATTCATGAAATGGTTCTTGAGTATGAGATAAACAGCAGATGCAGTTTGACTTTCCTACTGACATTTAGCCAGAATTACTATACAGGTGATGTTTAAACATACATGATAAAGCCAAATAGGTTGAGAAGTTCATTTTAAATGACTGTGTAATAACCACAGAAATAGATACAATATAATTAGAAACACTTATAAATCGCTGTGCACATAGTAGATACTCAGTTAAATACTGACTGACTAAAGGAACACTAATTCTGCTGACATTTTTTTAATTGACACTGGAGTAGCTTTCTTTATAACACTTAGACAAATCATTGGCAATTGTTAAGTGAATTAAAGCCTTTAAATATATACATATATATATATATATATATACACATATATATGCTTAAATATATACACACACACACACACACACACAAACACAGACACACACTGAAATAAAATGTCAAGACAGAAGAAACAGCTATACAAAAGAAAAATCTGCAAGTCATTACTTGTGGGCCAAATACCTGTTCGTAATGAACGACTGATGGCCCCCAGTCAACATCTTTCTATTCTTTATTGTGTCCTCCAACACGTGCAGCCTGTGGGTACCTTAATATGTATTTTTTTAATTGACAGGAAGACTATTTCCAAATCGCTTTAGTATCCCATGCTGAATGCCCTATTCCTGTGTTTATCTTTGTTGAGCTATTTTTCATTGTGTGTGTTTGCATACTGTCACTTGTGCTAAATTGTTTACAAAAGCCACACCCCAACTCACAAATGATTTGGAGCTCCAAAAATTCTTAAAAAAAAAAAGTTGTAGAACTTGGAATCTTTTTTCTCTAGGAAATTATGCTATAAATCATGGTTAGGTACCAAGTTTAACCCACAAAGTCTTCTAAAATCACATTTGTTTGTTTTTTAACTATGCAGGAAAAAGAGGGGTACATGCATGGCTTTTAAAGACTAAGCAATGCTTTGCATTGTGCTTGAGTCATTCTCCTGGGATACCTGATGAGAAGCCCACTTGGGTGGTAGCTCAATTCGCTGGAAATCCTGTGAAAGTACTTAGGGAAGTCAGATAGTGAGAAGTGAGGTGGCCCACTTTGGATGGTACAGGTCTATTGGTGGTAGTGAGGACAAGAGTGAGGATGAATTGGTATGCAGGAAACTAGCTGAATCTAGAAAAAGAAAAAAAAAAGTCCAGTCTCCATATAAAGTTTGATTCCTCGCCTGCCTGTCTTCCCTGTAGTGACTGGGGGGCTTTCATATTGTGTGTTAGTCCTACGGAGTTGTGGCTTATCTTGTTCTGCATCCCACAAACAACATAGATAACATCTAGAGGAGAACATGAAGATGATGAAAGCTGTCTATAAGATCATACCAGCCAAACTCACCCCTAATTCTTCAACTTTAAAGACTGGCCCTCTGATAGGCAACAAACCTTGAGTACAAATTTAGTGTTTTCATTACTGGAAAGAGGAAAACATGTCATGGCAGAAGAAGGTGGAATAAGTTACTTTCCTCCTCTTTTGTTGAATACTTCCAAATAGATGAAATTTTTCTTTGGGATTCTCATACTTCCCTTTATATATGTTTGTCCTGCTTCAAGGTTATCCTCTTACTTGGGACTCCTCCATATCCTCAAGCTGCCCTAGATACCACAATCAAACAGTTCCATGATCCAAAATTAGATACCCACCCTCATATTCCAATCAGAACTCAGAGTCCCTCCATACAGATGATTTTAGCTGAGGATTAAGAGGAAACCCCTTTGATTAGACTAATTTATACTGAGGTTTCAATGAGCGAGCTTAACCCTCCCAGCTGTATTTGCATTTTTGAAAGGAGATTCTTGTTAAGCTAAATAAATCTCTACTTGGAATGTTTGTAAGCAACATAATTATAATACTGATAATAGCCAATATTTAGATAACACCTTTTAAAGGTTATAGTTATAATTATATATAATATATATAGCATATATATTATATAATTATAAAGGTTATAACAAAAATATTATATTATGATATAATACATACATACATGCATATAGAAAATCAAATCTCATTTGGTCTTTCACAACCACTCTTTGAGGTAAGTGCTAGTATTATATAATGTCCAGGCTTTTAAACCATTTTTGTGTCATGAACCCATCTGGCAGTCTGATGAAGCCTAGAGAGGAAGATGGAATAAAATAACTTTCTCCTCAGTTGTTGAATCTCTCAAAATTTGTCTCTGAGACCCTTACACTCCCTGTCTATATGTTTCTCCCTCTTTCCATAATAATGTTCTTTATATACATAAAATACAGGATTACAAAGGAAACATACTGAAACAACAATATTGAAATATAGTTATTAAAATACCTCCCCCCCCACACACACAGGCATTTACTACAAGAACTGTGGCATATAAGATGAATAAAAAGTTTTTAAATAATAATAATAAAAGGATTCATTGAGAGTATGAGTGGGCTAATTTTTTTTTTTTTTAACAATACATTACATTGTGAAGTAATCCAGTCATCTTGCTGGGGTTTAGCACCAAACCACATTACCTGAAATCAGTCCTTAGGAGGCAGCTAGGTAATGCAGCGTGAGGACAACTGAGTTCAATGTGGCCTCAGATACTTACTAGCAGTGACGGGGCAAGTCACTTAACTTCTGTTTGCTCAGTTTCCTCAACTTTTAATTACTTGCCAAGTGCTTAACACAGTACCTGGTCCTACCTTCTTTTCCAGTCCCCCCCCACCTCACATATGAGAACAAGGGATGATATGCCATGGAAAAGATCTTCATTAGAATTAGAAGTGGCAAAGTAGACTGGAACCAGAAATTTTCCTTTAGGAGAAAATGGGAAGCCTTGGCCACAGTAAAAGGTACAGCACAGAGTTATCTGTGAGTCATCTTGATAGGGTTTCTACCACCACCACGATGACATCATAGCCTTAGAATAGAGGACCCATCTAGGATAAAATTTAATGTTTCCTCCCATCCCTGGATGGCAATAAGGTGCCAGGTGTTGGAACAAGCCTTCAGGATCTCCCTCTGTGAAACTGAAGGAAGAATAATTCTCTGTAGTCTAGGCAATCACAGCAGTGGGTGGAGCATTAACTCTACTAGAGTTGGTTGACATTTAGTAACAGCAAAGTACATAGGCTGTAAAAGGGCATGTCAAGAGAAACAGATCAATCCACCCGAAATTGATCTTCCCAACTCAGTATCTGCCTACAAGAGGCAAAGTCCATGAACAAAGATGATAATGAAGTTGAATTTCAAAAAAAAAAAAAAAAATGAAAACCCACTGAAAATCGAAAATTTCTAAAAAATAAAAAAATTGAAATATCAATTGAATAGGGTATTGATTGAACTAGGACCTTTAGGATCAATGTAGACAGTGATGAAGTAAGTACTCTGTTGCTCTTCTTTGAAATGACAGCACAGTTCTGTCTAATAATTGCTCCTTTCCTCATGTAATATAGTCCTTTTCTACAGAGGGCAACTTGAATGAAAAGCACACTGAGGTGAGACTGAGATGTAGAAAGAGGATGAACATGACTTGGTAGAAGATAGCCCCCTGACATCCCTGGATCTATGATAGACTCTTTCTACAGAACCAGGACTATCAAGGTACTACCTGAGGCCTCTAAACACATTTTCTGCCTCTGACATGCACTAGGAAGTCTTTGGTTTCTTCAGCAGATCATTGATCAGACCAGTTAAGAGGGAGAAGAACCTGGAGACCCTGTGAAGCAGAGAAATACGTGCTGATCTTTCAAAGTGGTGAGAGTCCCTCAATGCAACAAAGCTTCTACCGTGTGTGTGTATATCAATTAATCAATCATTTATTAAACACCTACTATGAGGCACTGTGCTAAGCACTAAGAATACAAAAGGAGGTAAAAGACAGTACCTGCCTCACATGCCAGCCTATTTAGGTGTCTTGGGAAATCCATCCTTTTCTCAAAAGAGCACTTCTTCAATTTGGTTATTGTGATATTGATATGGGTTCTCAAAGTCTCAGATTGATTCAGTGTAATGAATGAATAAATGAGAGAAAAACATCTTCTGAAGTATTTATACTATGCCAGGCATTCACTCAAGCTCTGGTAACACACAGAGAAAAAGCTAGCCTATTTCTACCCTGAAAAAATGTATCCCACAAACAAGACACACCATATCCCAGCTGTGGGCAATTTGTCTAGTCATTTTCCATGCCTCACATGTTCTCCATCTCTGTCTTCATCTTCATCTCCAACTGCTGGCTTCCCTGGTTTCTTTTAAATCCCAACTAAAATCCCACCTTTTACAGGAAGTCTTTTCCAATCCCTCTGGATCCTAGTCCCTTCCTTCTCATTTATTTCCTTTTTATCCTGTATATACCTTGTTTGTACATCATTCTTTGCTTATTGTCTTCCCCATTAGATTGTGAACTCCTCAATGGCAGGGAATTTCATTTGCCTCTTTTTGTACCCCTAGCACTTAATAAAGTAAATGTGTTTTGACTGACTGACAGATATAGAGAAATGATGGCCAAGAAAGACTATTACAATCTGGGAATTCACAAAGATGGTGAAGGCCCATTCACCATCATTTACCAATTTTTGTATTACTACAATTATCCTTCTCTTTTCTTCTCTTCAGCTGCTGGGTGAGCTGAACAGTCCACTATAATTTTATGTTATCTAATTTAGGATATTATCTAATCTATGGTTATCTAAAATGGAGGTGGAACAAAAGGGTAGCTAATTGACACACCCTTTCCGGAGGCAATGGTAGTATGATGTGATTACAGTTCTCTGAGGAAGATGTAAAAAGGTGAGAAAGGGCACAAACATGGGGAGACAGAGCACAGGGTAGAAAATAATCAGGTGAAAAAGAGATTGCATGGAAACAGGGAGTGCTAAGAGGGAGAGTTCATTCTTCCCAAGCATGGTCTCTGGAAGTCTACATCAGGGTTAAAAACAGGCAGGTGAAGAGGTACCTACCTTAGCTTCTTCTAGACATCATCATGGAAGTAGATGCAGATACTGAGATAAACCACTACCTTCCATGGTCCAAGTAAGTACCGAAACATTGAATTAAAAATTTCCAAAAAACTTCAGGGCTAGCTCAGAAAGCAAAAAATGACCTTCACAGAGGCCACAATGAGCTTGGAAAGGTCATTTTCTATTAGGACCAGTTTGGTGACTTTTATTGCCCCCTACTAACTAGTCTATTGGGTCAGCCATCAGAGGGGCTTAACCATTCTAGACAGTGAAGAGATTTATGGTTGTGGCAATGTCCCAATTCCCCACTTTTCCTTGTAATTGATACTAATAGAAGCAGAAATGTAGATCCAGATAAATCCCTTCTAAAAGATCTTCTCCAAGGATTCAAATACTAACTTTATCCTAATGAACAGAGATCCCAGCCATTCCAAATTGGGAGTCCTGGAACTAGGTGATCACAAAATTAAACAGCTTACATTTGGGGCAACTTCTCAGTCTCTTCCTTTAGTCCTGGTAGTGAAAAGGTCCATGATTTGGACAGGGGTTATGGGCAGAATGTGGAATGTAACTATTCTAGGCAATGCAGTTAAAAGTATTGGCAGAGGAAGGTGACTTTCCTCAAGTTCTACAGATGGCTGGATTATACAGTGCAAGCCAACAGAACCTCAGTACAACTGAGAAGAAGGTTATATTTAGGCTGAGTACCTGGCAAGGTTTCTTCATTCATTCCACAAGGGCTTAAGTCTCCTAGGTCATTGTTCTCAATGAGTGAACCTGGCTCCTAGGCTCTTTCCATCCCATTTCCTGGCTTTCACACTAGGGAACTTATACATGCATCATGATGTTCCCCCAAATGCCTTAACTCAGTTATTCAATTCCTCAAATCTCCTCCATTCTACTTCTGCTCCACATTGAGATCTTGATCTTGCCATCACCTATCAATATTTCACTTCCATGTTTACAAATGCTAAAATTCCTTTATCTGATCATAATCTTTTATCATTACATATTCTCTATGTCTAATATTATCATTACATATCTCTATGTCTTCAATCATTCCACTCCTCCATTCTTTCCCAAGTCATTATCTTTTCACTCCTCCCTTCAAAATCTTGACCCTTTAATGAACCAGTTCATCCCTATACTATCCTTTATACTCCCTTGTCATATCACCACACACAACTTGCAAAAAGCCAACTTTGGAAAACTGCAATGAGCCTCCCCCTGCCCTTTTCTTCTCTTCAGCTGCTGAATGAGAGAAAAGATACACTACAAATTTATCTAATCTCAACTGTGCCCTCACTGCACCAAAGTAGTCCCTCTACTTCTTTCCCATAGACTTATCATCCCATTCTCCACAGTTGCTCCTCCAAACTTTCTTGTACATCCTCAAGCTTCTCAAAGCACTCTTTCCCCTCTGCTTCTCTGCTGATGACCTCACTGAAAAATATTGAGGTCATTCTCCTAAAACTCTCTCTCCTCCCTCTTATCACATCTCTGACATCTTGCTTCTCCACTCTATTTTTATCTCTTCCTCCACTCATATCCTATGAAGAAGTGGCCCTTCTTATAAAGACCATTCTCTACATGCACCTTATCCCATCCCATCCCATCTTCTTCAACAGACTACCCTATCCATCATCCCCATCTGCTCTAATCATTAAATACCTTTCCTTATCTATTTTATCCTTCTCTGCTGACTAAAAACACACCAATCTTCCCAGGAATTAAAACACCTTCACTTGAATGGACTATCCCCTACCATTCCCCTTCCTGTCCTGTATCTCTCTACTACTTCTCAACCAAACTCTTGGAGAAGGCCACCTAATCAGAGGTGCTTCCACTTCCTCTTCTTTCCCTCCTAAACCCTTAGCAATCTCACTCCTGACCCTATCATTCCACTGAAACTATTCTCTCCAAAGTTACCAATGGTTGGCACTTGAAACTCTTCACAGTCTAGCCTGTTGCAACTTTCCCAATTTTCTCATACTCTACTTCCTCCCATGCATTCCACAATCCATCATACCAGCTTACTGGCTATTCTGCCAGCTCACCAATCCAATTGCCATCATACCTTGAATGTTCTGCCTCTTGGAATCCCTGGCTTTTCCTTCAAGAACTAGTTCAAATGCCAACTTCTGCAGCAGGATTTTTGCATTTCCCCCAGATGCTAGTGCCTTTATCTATCATGTTATCTTCCTTCTATTCCATGCATATCTTGTATGCAGTACTTAGATCTGCTGTCTCCTCCATTAGAATGTAACCTTATTAAGAATAGTCTTCTTTGACCTTTCTTTGTATATCCAGTATTCAGCATGGTGCCTAGCACATAAATACTTAATAACTGCTTCATGATTGATTAATTCTAATAAATTCTTCACGATTAATTCTTAACCAAAGTTGGTATCTATCAACTAGCTCTTGTTAATCACCACCACCACTGTGAATAAGTTACTAGCACACTGACTAAGAGAATACTTGGAAAGGGTCACAATTTTCACCAGACCAAAGATGGAACTTGATAGGCAGCACTGCTACATAAGTTCAAATGAGTCAGTGGCCATATCTACATTGGCTAATTCCTCCCAGACAGCCAAGACCTCACAAAAATGTTCCACCAGGACAAGTGGGGGATTTCATTTCAAAAGCATTGGCATGTTGTAGCATGATCCCTTGCCCCTGAAAAAACTGGTGAATACCAATGGTTAGCCATCTCAGATCTAAAAGATGTCAATAATCTCCTCAAGCTACTAAAGTAATCTTTCTACAAGTAGCAAATACCTATTTTCAGTGAAAGCAATAGGTTACCTGTCCTGCTAGTTGGGGACGCCATGCCTGCTTGGCTTGGCCTGGAAGACACTTTTATAAATGACTGACAGTGGATAAAGAACCCTGAAAAATCCTCTATCTTTCTCAGCAAAGGGTCAGAGACTAGTGAGTGATTCCACTTGCTGACTAAATGAAGTCACTTCTCTTTGACTATTAAATGTGCCTCACAAGGCAGCCAGTGCCTCAGACTGGTCCAGCTCTCATAGTAGTTCCCATGTCTCTAAATGCTTTCTGTTTAGAGAGTTCCACTGTGGCAAACATCTCTGCTCTTCTCTGACTGGTTGTCCATTTACTGAATCAGAAAATATTATTCTATAAAGCCTGAAGCAGGACTGCCTGGGTGTGTACAGAGTAACCCCAACCTTGGAGAAGAGAAGGTAGGGTCTAAGCTGGGAGCTAAAATAAGGAAAAACCAACAGACCTGGACAAATTGGAAGGAAGGAACAGAGAGGAGCAAGAATAGTAGTTACAAGAGTGAGCACTCAGGCTTGGACATCACAATGACATTAAAGGCAAAAGGTGTGGAAGTGGGGGGACGCACACTCCAAGAATCTGTTTGTCTGAATCAACTCATCTCCCTCAAACACTGGTATTTTAGGTATATGTGGCTGATCAGGAAAATGTGAGAGAAAGGTCAGCTGCCTTTCTGAATCCAAGTAGTTGCTCTTAGCACAGAAAAAAAGATTTCTCTAGTCTGCTAGATAATAGAAAGTCCACAGAGTTAGAGTTAAGATTCCTTGATACATACAGTATGGTTTTTCAATCCCTTCTCTATTTTGAGAAAATGGAACCAGAGGAGATTTATGGGAGGGGTTGGAGGGGGAAGGGAGGGGGAGAGAGGGAAGATAAATCCTCAAAAGATTTTCTGACCAAAAGTTAGGTGACTATTGAACTGGATCTGTGAGACAAGTGACTGTGCTAAGAAGAGCTCTAAATCAATATTTATCAAGTACCTATTATGAGCCAGGCTAAAAAGAATAGTAATGAACAAATGCATTTTAAGGAAAGGTCAAAGGGCATACCTGATAACATAGGTTTCTGCAATTACTGACATAGCAAGGCTACAGGACATAAAAGAATTAGCTTGGGCTCACAGTTATATGTGATTTTAGCCAACAAAACTTTAAAGGGTATGTCCTTGGGGCTTAAGCACATACACCACGTAAGTTATGGGAATTCCAAGATCACATTCTCCAGGAAGACTCTGAGCATCCTACTATGGGGTCTCCTCATAAATGAGGTCTTAAGATTCACCTAACATCACACCTCTGCAAGATGGAGTACCGATAGCTGGTTTGGTAACAATGCCTGAAAGTTGTCCAATCGGCACCTCCCTGTAGGCACTTAGGGCCACCTTTGCCAAGGGCCTTATCACCTCTTCCTCATCCAGAGGAAAATCCTATTAAGACTGAAGCAACCTTCAGGGCTATGTACTGGTTGAGAATGCTAAAAGAAGAAAGTTGTAGCCCCTCCTGCAGGGGAAGAGGCTTACTAAAGCTAAGCATCTCTAGCATATTGAGAAAGGACTGAGTTTCAGTTGACTTTGAAGACAACTTTTCTCCTTAGTTGCAATGCTGAAGCAGAAGAGGTGGTGGCTGACAAGAAAGACAAAGAAGTAGACTTTCCTCTGTGGAGAAGAGACTTATTAATCGCAGGATGGCAGAGGTGGCTAAAAGAGCAAGTGAAAGGGATGTTTCATCATCATGATTCCTTCAGAGCTATACTTTTCCCCACTAATTTTGTTTTTATGAAAAAGTGAGTTTTATATGGAAAAATGTCATAATACTGCTTTACTCATACTGTTACATTTTACAAGTATCATGGTATAGTGGAAAGAGCAGCAGATTTGAATTCAGGAATCCAAATTTGAACCCAGCCTCAGATACACACTCTGTGACTCTGGGCAAGTCAGTTAACCTTTCTGTACCTCAGCTCTTCATCTGTAAAACAGGGACAATAATGGGACAAAACATAATATTTTATAAAGTATTTTATAAACCTTTAATATATACATACGTGTAGTATATGACTGTGATAGAATACTATTATGCTATTAGAAATGAAGAGGGTGATGGTTTCAGAAAACCGTACATGAATTGATGCTTAAGAGAAGTAAGAAGAACCAGGAGAACATTCTATGTCGTAACAGCAATATTATAACAAAGATCAACTGTGAAGGACTTGGCTATTCTCAGCAATATCCAAGACATTCTGAAGGACTCATGATAAAAATTACTATCTACCTCCAGAAGGAGGCCTGATGAATTATAAGTTCAGATTGAAGTCTATCTTTTTACTTTATTTTTCTTGCCTTTTTTTATATCCTGGCTAATATGGAAATGTTTTGCATGATCTGAGATCACACTGTTTGCCCCTTCAATGGGTGGGGGAGAAGCTGGGAGAGAATATGGAACTCAAATATTTAAAAAATAAGTATTTTAACAAGACATATCTAGATAGATAGATAGATATAGATATATATATAAACATGTTGGCTATTATCATTATTTAATTGAAATAATACTTTTGTTATGAACTATTTGCTGTTTGGTAAAAAGTAAACTGTCATAACTGAGTCCCATGAACTATGGTTTAGAAAGGATTGTGACAACCTATGAAATACCTAAAACCTAGGTATCAATACCTAAAAGGAAGGGAGGGGCATAATGAGGAGGATCTACACAACTTGGAGGCTATTTCCTGCATTTACCAACTCAATCCAGTGCTGACCTACTAGTGTGATCCCATCAATGTCAGAGTTTAACATGGAATAAAGAAATTTTCATCACCATGTAGACAGATTTTTTTTAAATTTACTACCATATAGGCAATACAATCCCTAACTTAGTCATATGTCACTGTGATTATCAGTGTGAGTACAATCCCTTCACTTCCTTTTATTTCTAAATCTACAGCTTCTTTAAAAAAAAGTTTCAAGTTATTTCACAAGTCTTATCTTCTCCATCTACCCTCCCATCCACATCAGTTCATCTGAGTAGCAGAGATTCTTATTATTCCCAAGGGGAAAGAACTGGCAATTGGGGGAGGGGTTACTCCAATGATAATTCTAGGAAAGAGTTCTCAGGAATGGGTAGGTGGTAAATAACTTCCTTCTATGGGGATTCTTAAGTTGGTGGCTCATAAATTAAGGACTATACACATTTTATCTTCTTCCTGCCCATTAGATTATAATCTTCTTGAGTGTGAAAAGCACTTCTCTTTCCTTTTTGAATCTTAAAGATTTATAGATAGGATAGCTCTTAATGTTATCTAATTAAGGAGCAGTAATTTGGAGGTAGGGGAGAATGATTCTATGACTACATTTTTGCCTCTCATCTCAATTTTTTTTTTCTCAAAGTAGGGGAAGTCAATAACAAATATGACGTTGACTATTTAGTCCCGTTCCTATAGTTGTCAGTAGTTGTTCCAAATGGTCATATTCTATAGGTATATAATAATGAAAGCTTTCTATTCCTGGTCTAAGCAAACATCACTCTGTAAAGAAAATGCATTCAATTTGACTTTGTCTGCCATTAGAAGAGTTAGATCTCAGTCACATCCATTTAAAATACCTAGTCATTTTGAATCCAGGTAGCTGATTAATTCTGTTCTCTGGAATGTTACTGATTTCAAATCACACATGAATGGTAGTATCCATTCTACGTTAAGTCATATAGCCAAATAGCTGTGATTTACTTCACCACAAGTTAATCAAGCTCACACTGGTACTCTGTTTACTCTGTGATTCCTGAGATTACATTAGCCTTACAGATCATTTGCTATGAATGAGCCATTGTTTCATTTTCTTGCCAACACAACGAAAGCCAGAACAATTCCATACTGTAAACATTTCCTGAAAGATACTTTGTTACCTATTTTTCTAACTCATGATATAGTTATATTAACAATCAACCTCACAGCACATGAAGAATAGGGTACATTTCTTGTTTTTGTTTTTGCCAAATGACTACTTTTTTTTCTTTTGGATACAGCTTGTCAACTCTTTGATTCAGCTCTAACAATTCCATGGCTATGCCTTCCTTGAGACTTATTACCATGGAAATTAAAGCAGAACTGATATCCAGCTAATTTTTGTTTAATCAAAACTGAGAGGAGATAAACATTAGAATATTAAGCCTTCTTGTAGATTCTACTAACCTTTAAAGATGAGCAGAAATGGATGCGGTTGAGATGATCCCTACCTCCCCTGCAGCCTGTATTTGAAGTTTAAAATCTGCTCAAATGGCTGGTGTGTCCTGTCCTGTGGTAATTAACTCTATGATTCCAAGCTTTTTTCAATTTTTAACAAATGAATGTCTTATAATACCTGGATAGTAAGAAAGTATATTTTAAAAAAATATAGTGGATACAAATGAAACTTAGCCACCCCTACGACAGCCCAAAATAAAATTCAGTATGTTAACTTCCTTTACAAAATTCAAAACTATAATAAAGTTTATTAGCAATTTCAGTATAAGACACAGAAGCAGGGAACAGATACTGAAAAAAATCATTATTCCCAATGGCAAAATAAACACTTCTTTACATGAATGAGAAGTTTAATATACCACTGGCATTTCTGTGAGAAACATGTTTAATACCACAGGGGACTCAAAGAAGTATTTTTGACAGACAAGGTAAACTTTCTTTCACTAAATCAGAAATATGACTGTGCCAGTAATATTTTTCACTCTAATTTTTAACATGTTATTCTGTTTGCAAAGAATAAAAATAATGAATACTTGTGTACCTATGCATAAAACTTGGTCCAGAGAGTGAATAATAAGATACTTTGTCAATAAATTTAACAGATAATAAGCAGAAAACATTTTAACTCAATTTTAAGGACCAAGGTGAACTTTAGATTTTCACATTGGCCCTACAAAAAGTCACTCACCCACTTGAACAAGGTAGTAAACAATTTATGTTGTGGAAATAAAAGAAGAAATATTTCATTTATCTTTAATCCTTATAATCTTCCAGATAATTAGGTGGGTGAAAAAGGATAGCAGGGTGAAAATGTTGTTTACTTAGGGTCAGGCTTTTATATTTTTATATTTTTTTATATTTTTTTCTGTGTGCATTGGATTCTCTTAAGAAAGGGGCAAATATACTTGGAGGGGAGAAATAACTAAAATGAAGAGAAAAAAAGAGATGAGTGAAATCCTTTGCAAAATCTTGCCAAATAATTAGCAAAGTTCAAGAAGTTAGGAATTCTTTGTGACTCCCTGAACAATACTGTAAAAAAAAAAAAATCATTTTAAAGCCAAACATATCCGCTTTCATAAAAATATTTGTCATCCTAATAATTAGCTGAACCTTGAAATCTAATTCAGAAGATTTTTTTTCTCAGAAGCAGATCATAAAGAATTTTTCCTATTTCCTTTTTTGTCCAATAATAAATGTACTTTTGTTTTCCCTCTTTTTGGTTCAAGATTAATTATAAACAAACATACTTTTTTTTTTTTGGTGCATGGACCCAGAGCCAAGATTTCTCTACCAACACTTCATCAACTTCAGGCTATAGATTACTACCCTCTGCTGCACACATCCTCCCCATTCACCAATGGACATACTTCCCAGTGGCAGATTCAATCAAGCTAGAAATTCTTCCAGTTAAAATCTTGTTCTCAATCACAGTTTCTATATGATAAATCTGACTGCAAATACACTTAGAAAACATTCAGTCACTGAACAGTTTATAATTCTAAACCCAGACACTGCAATATGTTGTGTTGTGTTCTCCATTCCCCTCCCTCTCTCTCTTCCTTCCTCCCTACTGTTCTTCTGTCCATATTTCCTTCCCCATCTCCATCCATTCATCCTTTTATCCTTCCAAGCAAAAAATATCCTTCTGAACTACTCTGGTTATCAAAAATTATAAATTTTATGATGAGGAACAAACCATATTTTAAACAACTTTCAAGACTTAGGATCATAGCAATTGGAGCTTGAAAGAATCTTGCAAAAATCTAGTCTATGCTTCTTTATTTCACACTCACACACAGTGAGTATATACATATATACATATATATATATATACAACACACACAGATATAAAAATTTTTTACCCAATTAGATGTTAAAATAGTTTTAACATTTTTTTTAAGTTCTGAGTTCCAAATTCTATCTATCCCTCCCCCCTCCCCTTTTCTACTCCCTGAAACAGTAAGCAATCAGATATAGGTTATACATGTACAATCATGGAAAACATTTCCATATTACTCATTTTGTATAAGAAGACTCAAAAGAAAAAAAGTGGAAGTGAAAAACAGCATGCTTCAGTCTGTATTCAAACAATATCAGATCTTTCTCTGGAAGAAGATAATATGCTTCATCATTGGTCCTTTGGGACTGAATTGGATCATTGTATTGCATCATCAAACAATATTTCTGTTACTGTGTATAACATTCTTCTGATTTTCTTCACTCATTTTGCATTAGTTCATGCAAGTCTTTCTTTTTTTTTTCTGAAATCATCCTGCTTGTCATTTCTTACAGCACAATAATATTCTATTGCAATTACATACAACAACTCGTGTAGCCATTCCCCAATTGATGTTTTAAGGAAGGTGGAGAGTTACCCGAGGTCAATAGTAAGAGATTCAGGATTCAAACTGACTCAAAATCAGTAATTTCCATTAAAACATGAATTAAGACATTTGCATTATGATCATAGATTTAAAGCTAAAAGAAAACTCACTTCCTACCTCTTCATCTTATAGATCAGAAAACTGAGGCCCACTAGGACATTTAGGGGTAGGGGTTACTGTCCATTTAGGGATGTCTACACTGTGGGTAGTGATTCCTTCCCGCTTAGTTATTCAACATCTTTCTGTACCATGTAACTATTTCTAGAGCATCCTAAGTACAGAAATCCTAGAATACTAGGCTTTAGAGCTAGAAGAGACCTTAGATGTCATCAAGTTCAACTGACAATGAAAGAAGGAAAATGAAGCATTTCTTCCATGTATTTTGGTACTTAATGTTACATTATTTTATGGGAGCTCTAATCTTTTCAGGTGTTTTAAGTCATCCTTCCCAAACATAACTGTAATATACTTGAGGGCAGAAAAGTATAAAACCGATCTCTTTATTTCTTTTGCTATCCTTTAAAACACAGAACACAGGACTAAGAATATGGAAGAGGCTCAAATATTTCAAGATTATGCGAGAAAAAAATGTTATAAATAAAATTATGACGAGCCTTCTTCTTTTGCCTCTCACATTTCTTAGTCTGCCTTGTTTCGTTTGAAGCAAAATCCTCATTTTATGCCTTCCTTTGAAGCTCTGGGGTCAGAGAGAATCCCTCTTGACTCACTACCTCATGCAGTCCTGCTTCCCCAAACAGTGAGAAGACAATGGCACAGATCAAACGTATGAGGTCTGCGAACTGTGGAAGAAGAAAGAGCTTGATTTGTTCTTTGTTGTGCTGTTGGGACAACCTGGGCAGCAAAAGGGTCAAAGAGCTCCCAGCTAAGATGTAAAACTTTTAGAAATAGGTAGTTGACAAATATTTATAGCAGTTCTTTTTGTGGTGGCAAAGAACTGAAATTGAGGGGATGCTCATCAGTTGGGGAATGGCTGAACAAGTTTTGGTATATTACCATGACAGAACATTTTTGTACTATAAGAAATGAGTAGGATGCTGTCAGAAAAACCTGGACTTACATGAACTGATGCAAAGTGAAGTCAGCAGAACCAGGAGAACAGTGTACGCACTGAACAGTACTGAACAGAAATACAGTATGATGATGAACTACGAATGACAGCTATTCTCAGCAATCAAAGATCTAAAACAATTCTGAAGGATTTAATGATGAAAAATGCTATCTACCTCCAGAGAAAGATCTGATAGTCTGAATACAAATCAAAGCATACTATTGTGTGTGTGTGTGTGTGTGTGTGTGTGTGTGTGTGTTTTGGTCTGTGTTTTCTTTTACAACATAACTAATGTGAAACTATCTTTAGCATGGCTGCACATGTATAACCTATATTAAACTGCTTGTGAGAAGAGGGAGAGAATTTGGAACTCAAAATTTTAAAAAATGAATGTGAATAATTATTTTTACATGTAATTTGAAAAAAATTTAAATAATTACTTGAGAGAAAGGGAGGACAGAAAATGAGATATTACCTAGCAACTTTCTAAAAGGGAGGTAAAAATTACAAAACCAATGAACTCCCAGAGCTTTGCTACAGAAAGCAACTGTGGTATAGTGAAAATAGACAAATGAATAGGGAGTTAGGGCACTTAGGATTCTAGCCCAGTCCATGCTTAAACTACTTTTGTAAACTTGGACCAATTGCTTTCCCTCTCAAGGCTTTGATTTTGTTACAGAAAAGTAATGTAATATAGATGTAACAGGTACAAAATGAAGGATTAGAACTTAATAGCATGAAATCTCTAAGGTCACTTTTCCATCCCAACATCCTAAACATGCCATCTCAAATCCATGATCAATTTGCACTGAGACTGGCTTTCTGGAGTGGATTCTGAAATGCTCAATATAGCTTTATGACTGAGAAAAAGTAAATTAATTGTAATTAAACTATAATTAAATTCATGAATGATAAAACATTGAGCATCTGAGCATAGCCAAAATTCCCACAACTGTACTTAATTAAGCATGCCATGAAAGTTTTGAATCTATGGAAGTTCTAGGCATTAAGAATTCTGTATAAAGGCTCACTCTTACATTACTGATTTCAAAAACTTTGCATAAAAAGGCAAACACTAACCCCAAATAATAGTACACTATACAATTCGAAAATTAAAATGTCTGTGCAAATGAAGAAAACAACTTAATTTATTTCAGATAAAGCAACAGAAGCCTGCCTTGGAATTACTCTGATTATTGTTCCTAACATGTCAGCTTAGCTGAAGAAGAAAAAAAACGATAAAGGACTAACATGTACTTTAAAAAGAAAAACTACATCGATATCAAAGTTTACAATCTGTGATGTAATAGAAATGTTATCCATGGAACATCACGAATTGTAATAAGCTGAACTACCTATAAGTAGTTATATAACTAATTAGAAGTAGTTATAAGTAAGGTTAAGTACATAAGTAAAGTCTTATATCAATACCTTGTCCTGTTGTGAAGTTAACCGTGGTACTCTAGCAGAGTAAAACTACAAAAGTGGAGAACAATCTCTGTATAAGACTGAGTGTTGTCTGTCTTCAGAGGACAATCTAGTTAAGTTTGGGTAATAGTATCACAGGACCACAGTTTTAGAATTGGAAAGGCCTTAGAGATCATCCAACCCTAACCCCTTATTTTTCAAATAAGGTAACTAAGGCCCAGATAGGTTAAATAACTACCAAGGTCAGATTTAGAGTCAGAAGGAGCTGCAGACACAGATGGCGTATAGGCCCTCATTTTGCAGATGAGAAAATTAGGCCCATTAAGGTTAACTCACTTGTCCAGGATCATATAACTAATGAATATCTGAGGAAAGATTTGAAACCAGGTCTTTGTGACTCCAAGTCCTGTATGCTACCAACCACACAGAGTAAATAACAGAGAAAAAAATTTCAATCCAGAGTCTCTGTAACTCCAAATCCATAGTTGTCACTTCATTGTTAAATGATTGGTCACAAGGTAATTATTTTTTTTCAAACTCAGTGAAAGTTGAAGACCATCTACTAAGAGGAGTTGTGATTTAAGTCAACAGGCAGAAGGGAGGGAAACCCATCCAACCCATCAAAAAAAACCCATTTTTAGTTCTTGAGGTAATTATTAAGCACAACTTTCTGGACATTATTAACCACTACAGGTTTAAACCATTCCATGTACTATATCAAGTAGAAATGACACATTTTTGTGCATAAATGGTTCAAATAATTTTTAATAGAAAACACTCCCCCCCCCCAAAAAAAAGTTTATGTAACAAGAAAAGTGATGGGGAAATGGGGAAATATTTTCATTATGTTAGATATGAAATAACTTTCAAATTATAAAATACATATCACAGATTTTGACTACCAATTATGTCCATACCATCTCATTGGGACATCAGAATAGTAGTAAAAATAAATAATGCTACCAGAGAGCTGTTGCTGGCTTAACAGAGTAATAATAACATTACTGTGCAGCAACTAGTCTCATTGGGTTTAGTCTCATTTAGTCTCATTGGGTTTCTATGTGTCACTATGGAGATAAAATTAGAACCGTGGTAGAATAAACAAATTATCATTCCCTCACTATGCATTAGGGAATTTAATACTATAAAACTCCTCTACTACACTAAAAATGATCATTTTTCTCATATTTTCTGAAAACGATAATAGGAAAATCACCAGTATGAACATTTCCTGCCGCAACTGTTCCTCTCTTTCCAACCCAAATACTTATAAAAAGAATTATGTCCCACTGGCTTCCATTATAAATTCAAATGTGTTCCTACATGAAAAAGAAAAACAAACCCAGTCTGAATTAAAAGGAGAGGTAAAGCTAAATAGCCAATTCGGACACATGGCTGGAATATACCAGAATTATTTTATAGGCTCTACTGGGACGTATAATTCCATACCAATTTGATTTTCTTTTGCATCATTTTCCTCATTCCAGATGTCACCCTTAACCAGGCATCACAAAAGAAGAGATTTTCTCCCTTCTCTCCCTACTATGTCCAGGGATCTTCACCCATACTCACATGTTCCAGAACTTAGGTGACTGCCTCCTCTTTTTTTATACTTGAAATATCTAATGAAACTGCACTACCACACCACAGTTCATTTCATCAGTAAAAACTGATGTATTCCATATTGAATTTTTTTAATTTACTGATTTTAGGTGGCATAAGACAAATTAAAATTAGTTGCCCACTCTTTCCTTCCTAAAAACTTAAAACCCTATAGCTTGTACAGAATGAAGTCTACATGTAGTAAATTGGAGTTTATAATTTCCTTCTTTCTAAATGGACATATTTTCCACTAAAAATTAATTGTAAGAGAAAATAATAAAAGCTTCAATCAAGTTCCATATGAAATTACCAGTTCCTAGTACAAAACCAGATCCTGAATAGGAATGAAGTGATCAATAAACGACAATCAAAACTGATTTTATCCAGCTCCTTAAAGTTTGCAAAATACTTACATAGTCTCATAACAATGTGAGTTACTAATTATAATTATTATTATCCGCACTTTGCAAATGAGTAAACCAAGGCTTCAAGTGGTTAAGTGAATTGTCTATGGTCACTCAGCCAGTATGTATGAGAGATTAGACTTGAACTCAAGATTCCCTGAATCCAAATAACACCCCCTTATCCTATGTAACTAAAATTGATTATGCCTTCCACCATCTATGACTTGATTTCTCCATCAGCAAAACAGATAACAAAATTAATTATTTTTGAATTTTTTAAAAGCTAGCGAAAAAATGAATGGGAATACTCTAATAAGGATGAAAATGGTTAACTATATAACTCATATGTTTTGCAAATCTATGAAATTTCTCTGGATATATCTCATACAGGATATAAACTGGCTTATAATATACTTTGTATTAGTCATTTCATCCATGCAGTTTTATTTGAGACTAAAGAGGGGAAAACAAAACAAAAAAACCAAATCTCCTTCCTGGACTTTCTCTAAAATAATTTTCTATTCTAAAATGCAATCTAACTCACTTTTTTTAAATGCTGAACAAAGAGTTATAAATTCCAAAATTGGTTAATGATCATCATCTCATTTGATTAATATTTCCTAACACACAGAGAAAACTTGAGTAACTGAGAGACAGATCCTAGATAGCTGATAGCAGCCAAAACATCCTGAGTCTTGGCTGGCTGACAGGAAATTTGTACTGAGGGGATCTTAGAAAAAGTGTACTTCATTTTGATCACTTTCTAGGAAAAGGGCACAAAGCCAAGTCAGTATATATCCTTGTCCCTGATCACCACCCTAAAAATATGTAGGCTAATAGAAATAATCTTCTGGGGCACAAAGAGTTGTTACTTACCTCATCCTAGGGGTTGTGGAAAGATTATTACAAGTTCAGATGTTGTATGAGAATTGTGGGTATCTTATCCAATGCCAAACAGATAATATGAGTCATTTTTACTGAAATTAAATTAATGGTATTTAGCAACAATTTATGACCTTTTTCAACTTGGAAATTTGTTGCTAGTACACCTGTATTTATGAGATGGGGAATGAACATCACCATCCACTATTGGGGGAAGGGAAGGAATGTCCATATTCTCCATATGGATGTTTGCTGGCAAATATCTCAAGACTGAATGGACTTTGTAGACTAAGAAACTTTCAGTCACCTATGGCTGATTGTTTCAAACCAATAGCTTGGGAAACTTTTGTACGTATTACACATGATACAGCAGTGTTTAGGAATAAGGATAGTATTGACAGCTGGGCAATTATTTATATCTGATTTTAATCCTATAAAATGCTAAGAATGAGGGAGGGGGAAGGAAATGGCTTCAACAATAATCACTAAGCATTATATGTATGCTATATGTGCCAGGAACCATGCTAGGCACTTAGGAAGACAACAAAAATTAAAATATTCCCACATCAAAGGTAAAAACACGCAGACATAACTACATACAAACCAAGTTAAGGTAATTTAGGGGCAAGCATGTGGAGGGAATATGGAAAGAATTTTTATAAAAAGTTCTTTTTGAGCTGAGCTTTGAAGAAAACTAGGTTTTGACATGGAAATGACGCTAGTAAGATAAAATTAAATAGGAATAAGTGTAAATCTTGCACTTGGGTACAAAAAGTCAATCAGTACACAGACTTGTTCTGAGAAGGATGTGGGGGTTTTAGCAGCTTGATATGGGAGTCAAAAAAGCTACAGCAATACTGCTGCAATAGGAAAAATATTTCTTCTAGGAACAGGAGAGTGACAATCCCACTACACTCCACCCTGGTCAGATCTCATCTGGAGTATTGTGTTCTGCTCTGGGCACCATAGATAAAGACAATGAGATAAAGAGTGTCCAGAGGACAGCAAGGAGTAGTTTTTTCCCCAACATTTTTATACCTCTTCAGACCTCCAATGGCTTCTTCTCTGACCACTCACTCTGCTTAGAACCTTCCATTACATTTCACTGAAAAAAATGAGGCCATTAAGCTAAGACTTACTTCCTCCCTTTCTCTTCATGTCACATTCCAGTGCCTTCTGCCATTATCTCCTTCTTCACCTGACAGAAGAGGAACACTTCTCTTACTAAGGCAAACCCTTCTACCTGCACAAGTAATCCCATTACTTCCTGTCTTTTCCAGCAGACTGTCTCCTCTATCATCCCTATTCTCACTATTTTCAGCCCCTCCCTTTCTACTAGCTCTTTCCTTCCTGTCAAAAGACATTCCTATGTTCATCATCCTCAAAACACTCTTACTTCATCTATCCATCCTTGATAGTTACTGTACCAAAATCTCCCCTTTTTCATGGCTAAAGTCCTTGAAAAGGCCATGTACAATTAATACCTCCATTTCCTACCCTCTCATTCTTTTAATACTCTGCTTTCTGGCTCCCAATCTTATCATTCAACTAAAACTCCTCTCTACAAAGTTACTGATGATTTCTTAAACCACCCAGGACCCTTTCATGGGCCCTCTTCTCCTTCTGTACTATTTGCAGTTGGTAATCTCATCAGCTCCTATGGATTCAATTATCATCTCCATGCTGACAATTCTCAGATTTTTTTTTGTCTAGCCTTAATCTCTCTCTCAGTCTGTAGACTTCAACTTCTTCAACTTTCTACTGGCCATCTACAGATGACCTATAGATACCTTAAATTCAACAAGTCCAAAACTGAACTCAGTATCTTTTCCCTTGAACTCTGCATCTTAAAAACTCTCACCCTTTCTCAATTTCCATAGTACTGTGAGAGTTACACCATCCTCCCACAATCTAGGTATCATCCTTGACTCCTCACTTTTTCTCACCAGCATTAGCCTCTTATTGCTTATAGTGTTAGCCCCTTAAAGCGTCTTGCTAAGGCCTGTTGATTTTACCTTCATAAAATCTCTTGTATATGCCCCCTTCTTTCCTCTGAAACTGCCACCACTCTGGTCTGGATTTTTATCTCCTCATACCCAGACCACTGCAATGGCCTTCTGGTTAGTCTCCCTCCCCCTCTCTCCCCCACTTCAGTCCATATTCTGCTTAATTAATCTTCCTAAAGCGTAAGTCTGAACATGTCACACACAGCTCCCCACATTCAATAAAATCCAGTGGCTCCCTTTTTATCACTTCCAGGATAAAATATAAAATCATCTGTTTGACATTCAAAGCATTTCATAATCTAAGCTCCTCCTACCTTGACAGTCTTCTTATACTTTACTCCTTCTGGGTACTCTGTAATACAGGGACAATGGTCTCCAGTGACATCAACAGCCCCCTTGCTTTTCCTCCTGTGCATTTTCACTGGTTGTTCCTCATGTCTGGAACTCTCTCCTTTCTCTAAGCTTCTGCAGCGTCCTTCATAATATCTCACCTGCCACAAAAAGTGCTTCCTGATCCTTTTTAATACTAGCATCTTTTCCCTATTAATTATTCCCAAATTATCCTGTATATAGCTTAGCCATAAATAGCTGTTTGCATGCTGTTTCCCCCATTAGAACATGCGTTCCTTGAAAAGAAGTACTATCCTTAGCCTTTCATTGTATCCCAAGTTCCTGGCACATAATGGTCCTTAATAAATGATTACTTGAGTCCCTAATGTATGAGGAATGGCTGAACGAAACTGGCATTTTTAGCCTGGAGAAAAAGAGACTGGAGGGAGGGTGGACATGATAGTTGTGTCCAGGCATTGGAAAGGCTGTCATAGGGAGGAAGGATTAGGCTTGTTTCATTTGACCCCAGCGATCAGAATCAAGAATAATGAATGGAAATCGCAAAAAGGCAAATTTTGGCTTGATGTCAAGAAAAATTTCCTAACAACAAGAGCTGTCCAAAAGTGTCACTGATGTCCCCCAAGAGGTAGAGGTTTCTCCTTCCTTAGAGACCTCTGAGCAAAAGCTACACAATCGCTCATTAGGCATGTTACTGGAGGAATTCCTCTGTGGATGGGTTGGACTAGATGAGGTCGTTTCCAATTGTCAAAATGTTTAATTCTGTGATTCTCCATTCTAAGAGGCAGAAGTGAGAAGGGAATATATCTCAGGCATGAAAGACAACAGGTGCAAAGGCTTCAAAAGGAGAGATGGAGGTCTTTTTTTCAGGCGTAGCAAGATGATCAGTTTGGATCAATTACAAAATATATAACAAGGAGTGATACACGATAAACCTCAATAGGTACATTCAAATGAATAGGGAGTCACTGGCTTTTACTGAGCCTGAGATTGACGTAGTCAGGCATATGCTTTAGGAAGATCACTATGGCAGCTTCCCTAAAATAGGGAAGAGATTTCTACAGTGAAGCTCAGAAGAAGCTATAATAAAACGTAGGCCAGAACTGAGAGCCTCATTTATGGTGGTGGATATGTAAGCAAAGTAGACACTTAAGTAGAGAGAGGGAAGATACAAGACGTATTGTGGAGAAAGATGCAATAAGACTTGGCAGTCTCCTCACTGGCTCTTCTGAAAATGGCAATAAAACTATTCCTGTTCCAAGATTTCATTGCCTCTTAAAGATATACTTATAGGATCTATAGTGGGAGAGATTATTAAAGTTAGCGTTACACACACGTATGTTTGTAAGTCATTGGTGTAGAGATGATGATTAAAGTCACAGGCACCCAAAGAGGACAGAAAGAATAAGGAGGAGGGCCCAAAAACAGAGACTTAGGGTACAACCACAGACATGAATGATATAAGAAAGTTAACTGGGAAGAAAAACAGTTAGACTGGTAAGAAAACCAACAGAGTAAACAATAAGTGAGTGAGAGAGAGAGTGAGAGAGAAAGAGAAAGAGAGAGAGAGAGAATTGTCAAATGTGGGGAGGTCAAGAAAGATAGGAATGAAAAAAAGAGATTGAATTTGGTCATTAGGATTTAGAAGAGAGTGAGCAGATAGGAAGTAGGTAGCTTTTCTATAAGTTTTTTGTTTTGTTTTTTAAGGAGGCTTAAGGATAGTAGAGATGTGGGTGTGTTTACAGGCAGCAGGGAATTAGCCAATAGACAGAAGAAAATTAGAGAGAAAGGGAATGATTATGGGAGTAATCTGCTGGAACAGATAGGAGGGAATAAGATCAAGGAATCAAATGGAAAGGATGGCCTTGGTTAAGAGATAGGGCACCTCGCCACCTCTTCATCAGATACTAAAGGAAGAAAAAAGAGTGGAGGGTTAGGGAGTGACATCAAGGCATTCTGAAGTGGAGGATATAGGAGAAAAGGGAGCCTGGAGCAAATGGCTGCCATTTTCTCAATAAAGAGGCAAGATCTTTCTCTGAGGATGAGGGAAGGTAGTTTGTGAGGTTCAAGGAGAAAAGGGAGAGAATGGAATAGGTGCTAGGGGCAGTAAGGTGAAGAAGCAATTAAAGAAGAGTGAGGAGCAAAGGCAATATGTAGCAGTGAGGGCCCATTTCAAATATGTTAAAAAAAAAAAAAAATTTTGTAGTGCACTGAGTCAGCAAGATTGTGTATGTCCAATAACACATGAATAGGAGAAGAGGAAAATGGTAAAAGAAAGGTTGGAGTTTGGCTAAATATCTTCCAAAACCAAAAAGAAAAAGAAGGGAGGGTGAAAAGGTTAAAGGCAGCTATCAGTGTAACGATGGGGTTAGTTCCCTACAGGGTCAAGATTGGAAATGGATGTAAGTGAAGTTGGAACAAGGAAGACAACCAGGGAGAACCAAGGAGTAGAGGCACTGAAGGTCATGGTTTAAAAGGAATGAAGCATTGGGAGAGATGGAAGGAAAGGGTAAAGGAATTTCAGTGTTCTTGCTCATGATGGTAGTAGACCATCTCTACACATTGCTGAGGAGGAGTGAAGGAATAAGTCATGGCAGTTGAAGAGATGGTGAAAGTGGGACATCAGGGTGTTTTGAGGGAATACCAATGTATATGTTGAAATCTACCATTTGGGCAGAGAAAGAAAATAGCCATTCATAAAGTTTGTACCATGGTGTTGGGGATAAATATAACAGCAGCTCACATTTATATAACACCTCAAAGTTTACAAGTACAAAGTAGTTTTCCCATAACTGCTCTCTGAGGCAGGCTGTGCAAGACATTGTTATTCCTATTTTATCAATATGGAAAGTAAGCTTCAGAAGTTAAATTGCCCTTGATCTTATAAGAATCAGAGACAGGACCTGAACTCAGATCTCCTAACTCCTGTTCCAATGACCCTCCAAATACATTTTAAAAAAAGCTCCCCTTTTTGGAGCTTACAAGACAAACATTATTCAGATAAAATGTGATAGGGCAATGACAAGATCTAGGCAAAATGCTTCAGGAAGATTATGAGCATGAATCCTGTACTAGTTTCCCACAAAACATAAAATGACCAGAGGATAAATTCTCCCAGGTTTTGTAGATCTTATACAAAAGATGATAACATGAACAAAAATTACACAGTATGAGGAGCGATATGAGTTGCAATGTGCACTAGTGAAAGAGTATCCACTTCAATGAGATTGCAAATACTTTGAAATGAGGAAATAAACTGCTATAAATTGTTAATTACTGATTGAAGTATAACCCTTACACTATGCTCCCTGAACCTACAGAGATGATCCTGTGTCCTTTTTACAACCCTGGGTTGGCAAGTATTATTATTCCCATTTTAAGGAAAAGGAAGCTAAAAATCCCAAGGTCACATAGTAGTATTGGAGCCACTACCAAAAACAAACTGAAGCAGCCTTGATAAAGGAAAAGAGTATGGCTTCTAGCCAGGAAGTTCTTTTTGTCCTATGAGACCAGCACAGAGGAGTCCCAGGACCAAAATCTATGAAACCCCAACTCTACTGCAATGTATTCTGTGAAAGGCAGCTTGAAACAGTTGGGGGATGGAGGATGGGGTTCCCACTAAAGAAGGTAATGATGAATGACAGTTTTCCAGAGGCTGCTTAAGGTTACTGGCAGTAGTTGTTTTCAAAGGAGGAATTCAAAACTTTCATTTTGTTCTCCAAAGTGGAGGGTGGAAGAAAAATTACTGTACGTGAGTACATACAGTATTTATGAATTCTCAAAGAGCTATACTCCATAAAGTAAAGCTCTGTATTTAAGTATTTATTCCATTCTATTTTTGCTTATGTATCACTTTTAATAATCCTTTGTAAAATGAAAAGTTAAATTTGCTTCTTGAAAATGTTTTAATGCCACCATCACATATCATTTTATTAGCTAGTAGTACCCAAGAGCGCTAGTTAACCAAAATTCATTTTTTATTAAGAATATATTATAACTCATCCTCCAACTAAATAATTACATGTACAAGTGTCTGAAGATATGAGAAAGTTAAAGACCCAATTTCCAGATAACTCTTTTAAGGAAAACATGGCTCTTAAAATTCCTCAGAAAGAACTGATTTATAATCTCATCTTGCAGATGCTTAAATACCTTTGAGATTACCAGCATGTTAGGGCACATTTTCCAAATTAATAACCTGAGTGTTCACCAGGAAGCCAAATTACAGGTGCTGATAACCAGGAAAAGCTTCTCAGCTAACTAAATATTATTCAATTAAAATGACTCTGATTTTTCAGACACAATCTATTGTTCTCATAATTGAGAAAATCTTGTTTATCATTTTACTGAGTTTCCTAAGCCAATACATCATAACTAAGCAACCCATTTGAAAAAGAAAATCTATTGTAAATGAACTTGTAAGATAGAGAAAGGTGCCATAGCTTGGAATACTATGACAATTCAATTCAACCCCTATCTGCATTTCTTTAACCTGACCCAAAACCAATAATAAACTCCCAGCTCTAATAACTGAAAATCATAAATCTAGTTCAAATCAGGCAGCATACTGTGGCATCCAATTGTTACACAGTCTATGAAATCACAAGCGACAGATTAGTAACATGTGCAAAAAGAGGATACACAGCAAAATAAAGCAAGCTCAAATTTAAAGCATAGAACAATTCATACCTGTCAAGAGATTCACAAACACCAATATATTCTCAAAGAAAAACTCAGTAAGTGATGTTCATAGTCTGTCTAGAGTAGTATATTCTCAATTTCATTTGTGTCATTTTTGCTTGCCCATATTGTTCACATGGTTAAAAGAGTATATGTGGTGATAGCTAAGGATCCTGATGACTTTGTTCAGTCTTGTAGCATAGCTAGTTAAAACTGCCTGAAGGTCATAAAGGGTGATATGGCCAAATTAGGAGAGCATGGAATAATTTACCTGTCAGATTTATTTATGATCAAATGAGATAGAGAGCATTGTAAGATGTAAAATGGATAATTTTAATTATATTAAATTTAAAAGGGTCTGCATAAACAAAACCAATATAACCAAGGTTAGAAGGAAAGCAGAAAGTTAGAAAATAAAATTTACAGCAAAAATCTCTGATAAAGGCCTCTTCTCAAATATATAGAGAACAGAGTCAAATTTATAAGAATACAAGTCATGCCCCAACTGATAAATGTCAAAGCATATGAACAGCCAGTTTTCAGATGAAGAAATCAAAGCTATTGATAGTCATGTGAAAAAATTCTCTAAATCACTACTAATTAGAGAAATGAAATGTTAAAAAAACTTTGAGGTACCACCTCTCATACCTATCAGATTGACTAACTAATGTGACAGAAAAAGAAAATGATAAATGCTGGAGGGGATGTAGGAAAATTGGAACATTAATGACTGTTGGTGGAGTTGTGAACCTATCCAACCATTTTGGAGAGCAACTTGGAACTATGCCTCAAAGGCTATAAAACTGCATACTCTTTGATCTAGCAATACCACACTACTTGGTCTGTATCACAAAGAGATGAAAAAAAGAGAAAAGGATCTACATGTACAAAAACATTTATAGTAGATCTTATGGTGTCAAAGAATTGGACATTGAGGAGGTATCCATCAATTAGGGAATGACTGAACAAGCTGCTGTATATGACTACAATGGAATATTATGGTGCTATAAGAAATGACAAGCAGGACGCTTTCAGAAAAACCTGGAAAGATTTGCATGAACTGATACAAAATGAAATGAGCAGACCCAGGAGAATAATGTACATGGTAATAGCAATATTGTTACGATGATCAGCTGTGAATGACTTAGCTATTATCAGCAATACAGTGATCCAAGACAATTCTAAAGGATTCATGATGAAAAATGCTACCCACCTCCAGAGAAAGAATTAATGGAGTCTGAATGCAGATTGAAGCAAAGTATTTTGTACTTTATTCTTTTTCATGGTTTGTTTTTTCATCTGTGTTTTTTTTCACAACATGACTACTATGGAAATATGTTTTGCATGATTACACATATAACCTATATCAAATCACATATCACGTCAGGGATGGGGGCAGGAAGGAAGGGAGGGAGAGAATTTGGAACTCCACATCTTTGGTCACTGCAAGTACAAGTTTAGGATGAAAAAGAAAAAAGAAATAAACCCATGCTTATTCCATTTCTCAGGCCAACAACAAACCAAACCATAACTAATTTAATTTAAATTTAATTACCTTAACTGCCTGTATGCCTGTTCAATCTATATTAAAGAGATGTGTGTGCATGCATTACTGTTTCCAAATGATGAAAGAACATAGGAAATAAAGAAACTTTATACAAAAAGTATAATCTCAGTTTATCAAAAACAACAAACTTTAAAGTGAAACTCTATGATTCACTATGAAACAGGAGGCAAATGACAGAGAAATAAGAAAATATTCTAAGCAACACATGGTGACACTGAAGGGTTCTGAGACACAGATCCTCTACCACTGAAGAAGGCTATATTCATGAAGGCAGAGCACTGTAGTGATGCTTTTTATAAAGGCAGTCACATTAAAGATTAAGATACAAAGGTTTTCTGGTTACTCATCAATTAAAAAAAAATTCAATTAATCAGAACACTTAATTCCTTAGGCATCCTAGTTAATCAAAGTTTCACTGCATTTAAATTGTATCACTTTCTTACTAATAAACTGCCTAATTGAAAAAGAAAGTACTCCTGACCAAGAAATCATCGTTTACATCTTAATATAACCCGAAGGCTTCTCACTAAATCTATGTATTTATAAAACTCAGATATGACTATAACCAAGAAGACTATAGAGAGTGGTAGGGCAGAAAGAATACAAGCCTACAAATTAGAAAATTTGGTTTCTATTCCTAGTTCACCACAGATTAAAACTCTGAGACATTAAGCAAGTTTTAACCTTCCTGAATTCCAGTATTCCTACCTATAAAATGAAGGGATTGGACTCAGGGGATCTCCTATGCATATTTTATGCATTTTGTAGTTATTTTCAACAGAATTCTCTTTTGTAATTACTTCCTCCTGGTTTTGTTATTGTTATACAGAAATGGCAATTATTCTGCTGGATTTATTTTGTATCATACTATTTTACTAGAGGTACTGGTCTCAATTATTTTCTATGCTGATTCTGTAGGATTTTCAAAGTAAAATCATGTCACCTGAAAATAAGATAATTGTTTTCTCTTTGCCAATGCTAATGTCTTTTAATATCTTTCTCTTTTCTTATTCCTATGGAAGGTAAAATAATAGTGAAAAGTGGGATATTTTTATTTTACCCCTGTACTTATTTGGAAACCTTTTGGTATGGCTCCATTGCAAATAATGCTAGCTTTTTTAAGATGATACTTTTTATCATATTAAAAAACTGTCCCTTAATATCCAAGTTTTTTTAGTATTTATAAATGGATTTATATTTTGTCAAAGATTATTTTCTCCATCGGTTGACATCATCATAAGGTTTTGATTGTTTTCTTTTTTACATAATCATACTTTTCCTATTGTGGAACAATCCTTGCCTCTATAGTATAAATCTAACTACCACAGTGAACATATATACATAGGGAACACACATACATATATGTTGCATACACATATACACATCTGTTGCCATAGTTTTATTGTTAATATTTCACTTACAAGTCTTGCATCAATATCTAGTAATGACATTTGTTTATAGATCTGGGTGATAAAATATGAGCCTCCATGACCCTACAAGAGTACCATTCATCTCCATGTTAATTAAAAACCTCTTACTGTCCAAACCAATTACTATGACTTTTCTCTGGGGATCTTTTTAAAAATATGAATATATTGTAGGAAAGAGAATTCTTATTTGAGATCTACAAATATTGTTATTATATAAAATAGAAAGGAGGGGTTTACTCAAGCAGTTTAATTCTCTCTGATTTACATTTCTTCTCCACCACTTGATTGCTTGGGCCAATGAAACTAAGTTCAGAGACATTCAGCCCAATCGTAGTTAGTTTTAAAACTGCCCACTGGACAAAAACCCAGATCACTCAGCTCTCAGTGTCAGGAGGCCTTCTGCTTTAATACCTTTTCATTACAATTTAAAATTCAAAGAGAATATAAAAATGATTTTTACATTGTAAAATTCTAATGATTCTTTTGGGGCTTATTTTCGAGACTTGTAGTCTCAGAATATTCTGCTTTCTATGATGGCAAAATGAAAATATGTTCTTAAAAACAGCTACCAAACAAATGAACCCAAAACTGGTACTTAAAGACCCTATTTTGATTTTCCATAATGGAAGCAACAGGTGGAAACTTTCTTCAAAACATGCTGCAATTAGATATTTTCCCTGTAACCTACAGTTACAATTTTATTTCACAAAACAAATACATACTTAATACAAGAGAACATAATATCAGCAAATAATTCTTGAACGTCAGACTATATTTTCCACAAGTTTTGCTGACAACAAAGAATATCAATGTTTTTCCACTGTCTGATGACATCCCTTCTTGAAGCTCACCCTGTATTCCGAACAGTATGAGTCATTTAAGTGACTAAGATAGGTGAAGGAAGTATATAAATATTTGTGCTTAGCTGTTCTGCCCCAAATCACACATAGATCCATGGAAGAAATGGTCCTAACAGAATTAGAAAACACCAAATTCTTGGAAATGTTACTATTACAAGGCTTTAAAAATAACAGGAGTGAAAGAAATACAATAGTTGCTAACTTTTATAAAGCATTGTAAGGTTTGCAAAGCACTTTACAAATATTATCTCATTTTATCCTCACAACCACCTTGGGATATAGGTACTATTATTTCTATTTCCATTTTACAGATGAGAAAACTGAGGGTCACAGAGATTAAAAGACTTGTGTTGTATCACACAGCTAGTAAGAGTTCTTCAGGCATGACTTGAATTCAGGTCTTTCTCACTCCACTTCTAGCACTCTACTGTGCCTAATTTAGATACACAAATGTTTGTTGAATTAAGTTAGTCCAAAGATAGCTACAATAATAGTAATAATTAAAATCCTCCTTGCTGAGGTCCCACTATGAGTTTTTGTTGATCTTCAGAATCAATCTACTTGCAGTAAGATGGTACAGACCTACTCTTATCAATGTGGAACAATGAAGAGAACACTGGCTTTAAAGACACAAGACCTTAGTATGATTCTCAGCTCTGCCTCTTATTAGATGTGTGACCTTAGAAAAGTCACCTAATTTATCTGGGCCTCAGTTTCCTTACCTGTAAAGTGACAGAGCTGGGCTAGATGACCTCTGGAGTCCCTCTGAGTTCTAAACCCATAGATTCTAAGATCTATAATCCCTCCAGCTGTACTTAAATTCATTTTCTTTTTTTCTATTCTTAGGAGGAATGAAATCTATAGGTAGCCCTCCTCATAATTTGTCTTTCACTTAACTTGAAAACTGTCAGAGGTATCCATGAATAAGCATTTAAGCCACTTTGCAGGAATGATGAAAGGACAAATTTTATTATTCTGTCTTTAAAAGATGGACCAACTGAGATAAAAAAGGTACTAAGAAATTTTTAAAGTCCACACAGTAAGACTGGAAATAAATCCACATTTCCTAAATCCCAGTCTGGTATGACTGCTATACAGAACATATTGGTCTAGTATGCTGACCCTTGTGGACTGTACTACTTCGTAATGATTTCAGCCAATTGTAGAACTTACATTAACTTATTTAAATAATAGTTAATCCTGCACAAGGCTTTCTTCCAGCTGTGTTTCTCTCCTGTGTGACAAAGGAGAGACACTGTTGGATTATCCTATGGTGCTGGTCACCCATGTTGTAAATTACCATTAAGCCAATATGAACTCACCCAACCTTTTGGAGTGTGTCAGAGTATATAGTTCCTCAAATTCCCCTCTCAGTACTTTTAATAAAATCAAATGTTTCAAATAAAGCTGCAACTGCTTTTGGAGTTTCCCACTGGTACCATCTAGGAGTCTTGGTTTCAGGCTTAGCTGATACCACTGAAACAGGCAGCAGACCATGAAAGAACTGTTTTGGTTAAAATTCAAACTATAAATTACTTCAGAGGTACTGCAGAATTCTATGAACACAATATATCTGAGAACTGTATGGGATATGAATTTGAGATATTTCCACAGAATGGAGAAAGGACTGAAGAAGGAAACAGAAGGTGAATATTCCTTATTTTACTCTAGAGACTTTTCATTCCAACCCCAAGGCAGAATGAATTAGATATATAAGTAGGTAGAGAGACAGAAATATAGTGATAGATGAGAGACAGAGACAGAGAGAGAGGGAAAGAGAGAGGGAGGGAAGAAGGGAGAGAAAGATTCCTTTCAATCCCTCTAAAAATAGATTAAAGGCTGAATTTTAGCTTTTTCTCAAATTATTTGTCATTATGGAAGAAATCTGGCCACAGAGAACTATGAGAAACAAATGGGGAGAAGACACAACATTTGGCAGGCGTCACAATTACACCTAAGTCATATACCTTTTGGATTTGTCTTACCTGTTCCTCTCTGAATACCACTAAGTAAAAATCCCACCCACTATAACATGTAATTCCTACAATTAATCTCTCATTATCCCAACACTTATAGCACAGATGGCAACAGGCACTTTCTCAAAATAAAAGTACCTTATCTAAACCACATCTAATTATACACATGTATGTATGTAATATATATGTAGCAGTAGCTATTTTTATACAGCAATAATTAAAGATGACACTCATTTTAGCTGTTTGATAATATTAAATTAAAATTTTCCCCCTCAGATTTGAAAATCTAGATTTTTTCAAAATGAATTGACCACTACTCAGTTTAGTGTTTTTAATTATTAACTAGAATTATTTCTTTTTTAAATTAAAAGAAAACTGCTCATAGGACAAAAGTAAATATTGGACTCTAAATAGTGACATAGCAATTGCTAGCTATATTATTTATCTATGACATAATATACTTAACACAAAAAGCAATACTATTTTTCTCTGAGGCCATGTGCTTCTCAGAATTCTTTTGTGAACTCCCTAAATTAAAATCCTGAATAATCTCTCCCCGCTCCAACTCACTCTATTCCATTGCTGATATTAATGCACTAAATCGCCATTACTACAAGAGGGACATAATGGACTGATATTTTGGAACTCAGAAAAACTACTTTCTCAACAAGAGAATTTAGACATATAACTCTTAATACTTGTTTCTATTTCAAGTAAACAAGGTCACTTTAAAAACTGATGAGAAATATCCCCATCACTCAAACAATGCTCATACTTAAAACATTGATCATTTTCTTTTATTTATCCAGAACTTGTGGCTATTTGATATTGCCAATGATTTGACAACTGATTATCTCCTCTCTACCCACAGATAGAATGAACTATCTACAGTGTCTAAAAGGCAAAAACTGAAGAAGGCAGAACAAAAATTGTTCAAAAAAAAAATAACAAACTGAGAAGAAAGCAGACTAAGCACATAGCAGCTGATGGGAAAGTCATTTTAGGATTGAAAAAGGCTATGGGCAATCCACAAAGCAAATAATGAAAAACTGAAAGTAAATACAAAAAAAATGACACAGGAAAAGTTTATTGAATTGGATAAGTTGGATTTCAACATGAAAAATTTGAATCTGCAAAGAGTTCACAGTAAATATGGCCTTATTACTTTTAAGTACAGTTAATTCCTACAAGTCACCACACTGTATTCCTGGATACCATGTCAAAGGGAACCACCATAATGTGGACTGTATTTCCCTAGTGTAACAATGCCATAACTGGGGTATGTTCCTGAGAAAAGATATTTCCTCAGTTACAAAAAAGGACAGCTCTAACTACCCAATATCACACCATATAAAGTCAACCAAAAATACCAATAATGATATTATTATAATTCATATTCATATTTTGTGCTATCAGGTTTATAAAACAATTTCTTTTGGAAGTGAATGCCACTTTGCGTCTAGACACTGCTCTTATAATTGATAGTTGGAACCTGAGTACATTAAATGCTTTTTTATTTGGATTCAAAATTAGTTTCACTCCTTCAAGTTTCTTCACCCCAATCCGTCTTTCCACACAGCCCCCAAAATGACTTTCCTTAAGCATAGAGTTGACCATGTCATTACTCTACTCAGCCAACTCCAATGAGTTTACATTTGCAGATGAATAAACCTAGGTTCCAGATGCAAATAACTTGATTATAAATATATTGCTAAGTAAGAGTCAGAGGGATATGAAGCTAGTTTTTCTGCTTTGAAATCCAGCATTCTCTCTACTATACTACGTTTGTATAACTGAATTGTCCAGATATAGAGGTGGATGCTTTGTTAACAATATCAAGACACTTCATACTTAAAACACGTAATAGATGAGAATTCACTTGAATTATAATATTCAGTCATGTTAAAAACTGGTATAAACAATTTCTAAATACTTCTAATGAGCTGAAAACATAACACCACCCTTTTACACTATTAATACACCTAACATAACCTCTCATGTAATTTATATTCACTAAGACTTAGCCAACTCAAAGTGAGTTCTCTTAGTTACCATCTTCCAACTCTCACAAGTCCTCAGCATCATCACTCATTTGTTTCTCCTTCCCTCATAACACAAATATTTATCACAACCCTCTTCTACCCACACTCCATCTCTCAGTTCCAGGCATTTTCTCTGGTTGTCCCCCATGCCTGAAACACCCTCCTCCCTCTGCTCTGACCACTAACCTCCTTGGATTCCTTTAAGTTTCCACTAAAATCCCACTTCTACAGGAAGCAGTCCTTAATCCCTCTTAATTCCAGTGCTTGCCATCTTTTGATTATTTCCTATTTATTCTGTATATAGCTTGCTTTTTATATATTTGTTCGCATGTTATCTCCCCCATTAGACAGTACTCTTTGAGGGCATCAGGGATTGACTTTTGCCTCTTTTTGCATCCTTAGCACTTAGCAAAGTATCTGGCACATGTTAGGCACTTAAAAAGTATTTAATGAATTTAATTGAATTGAATAAAAGAAGATTATCCCTAACACCTCAAAACATCTAACTTCTCTAATTGTGCTTTTGATTCATTTTCCTCTTGACTCTAGGATTGCAATCTAGCAACAACCCTGCTTCTCTCCTGACTCTTCACCCTCTTTACTGGCTCCTTATTATCTGCCTATGTACATGCTCAGGGTTCCTTCCAAATACACTCCAAGCTCTCCTACCTCCATGCCCTAGGGCACAATGTTTTCTTATGCTAGGAATTTCCATAGCTCCCCTCTTCACCTACATGTCCCTAAAAGCCCAATTCAAAAACCTATCTCCTCCAGGAAACCTTCCCTGATTCTCCATTAGTAATGACTTGTTCCCCCTTGGATCTCACATTGCATTTCATTTTGTATCTAATATACTTTATCATACAATATTTTGTATTTTAGTTATCTATGCATGTTTGCCATCTTTCATTAGGTGATAAGCTTCAAAAAAGCAGGCACTATGCCCCTAAACTTTATATGTATTGCCTTATTCCAGTACCTGACTGTCTTCTACATACAGTAAGGGTTTGATATATATTGGCTGAATTTAACTGAATACAGTAATGAGATAAATTCCACGTTAGTTTCTCTTTGAATTATCACAAATACCACTCATTAGAGTCGGCCAATAATCATTTGTTTGGCACTGAACTAGGTTCTAAGGATATAAAACAAAAGTAAAATAGTCTCTTTTCTCATAAAGCTTACATGCTTCAGGGGAATACAGAATTGATATATGTAGGTGTATATAAAGGATAAGCACAATTCATCCTTGGGTGAACTAGAAAGGAGGGCACTAACAGTTGGGGGGAGTTCAATAATCATGTAGAACTTGATCTGTGACTTGAGGGAAATGAGGAATTCTCTGATGCTGGGAGGGAAGGGTGTGAAAAAGGAGTGCATTCCAGAAATGGCCAATGGCCAATGGCCAATGCAAATGCCTGGAGATGGGAGGTGAAGATGGAATTCCATGCATGAGGAACAGAGAGAAGGCCAACTGGGTGGAGCACAGACTATGGAAAAAAGAAGTAATGTCCCAAAAGGCAAGATAAGGCCAGGTTGGAAAGAGCTTTAAAAGCCAACCAGAAGAGTATATTTTATCCTAGAGAAAAGAGAGACATTGGAGTTTATTGAGTAGGGAAACAATATGGTAAAATCCTCACTTAAGGAAAGTTACTTTGGCACCTATATGGAAGGTGAATTGTAGTGGAAAAGAGTCTTGAAGTAGGGAAAGCAATTCAGAGTCCAAATAAATAAATGTTTAATGTACTCAAATTTTAACTCTCAATTATAAGAACAGTTATCTAAATTCAAACAAGAGGTATTATTTTCCTTCTTCTAAAAAAATCTCTGAACATCCATAAGTGAGAAAAAAAGATTCTAACAAACATGGCACCTTGTGCTACTGAATGAAAGCCAGCTCCTAAGTACTCAACCAAACAAGTGCCACTAGAACCTGTTACTCTAATATAAGAAAAGTCTAAATCTTACCCTGGTTTTGTGTAGAGTAGTACTAGGAGCTTCTTTAAATATACACACACACATATACATGCATACATATATATAGGTATGTATGTACATACGTATGTATATATATGTATACACACACATATACATATGCACATCTTTGACCCTACTTTAGATAATAAATTAGAATGGGGCACTTCAGGGTCATTCAAAACACCTGCTTAGCCCCACACTCCCCATGTTTACTTTACCTTAAATTGAAGGAAGACACAGCAAAACCTGGTTTAAATAACATTAGATTAGGAGTCATGAACTTTGCCTGGAATCTGGATTCAGGGCCAAGTCATTAAATGTTTTTCTGACTCCACTTTGCCATCTGTAAAGGAAGAATAATAGTATGTTGTAAGGAGGAGATAAGAGATAAAAGTAAAAGGGAAACTGGGGCCCCTTACATCTGAAGATTTTGAATGTGTTAAGGCTTTTCATCTTGAGTGTGAATCTTCACAGCACACACACACACTTGACTACTTGACTATGTGATGCTGGACTTTGCCTCAGTTTCCTCAATTGTAAAATGGGAATGATAATATAATACCTCCCCGGGCTGTTGTGAGGATCAAAGATGATCATTTTTGTAAAGTGCTTAGCCTAGGGTCTGGAGCATAATCAGCACTTAATAAATGGCTATTTCCTTCCTTATCACAAAATAAACACCCACAGACCATTATGATCTGGACTCCTGCATCCTTGGGCAGATGCCTGTTTTGGTACCACTGCAGTTTGTTCTGTGGGTATGAGCAGTTGACATTCAATAACTCCTCTTCTCCCCCCATTTTTATTTGTATTGTAACATACCTTCTCTTATAGTGCACGAAAGTGAAGCAAAGAGCTTTAACGGTTAAGACTTATTTCTGTTACCAGCTACTTCCAATAAACATTAATACAGTATTTGAAAAGACTGAACTAAGATATTCCAATTTACATTGTTACTAGTATTATAATGCCTTTCAAAAGCAAAACCACCTGCTGAGTTACAAAATTGGGAAATGAAGTATTTATAAAATTTAATATAAAGACCTTTCCAAAAAAAAAAAAAAACCCTTTTATATTCTACCTCAACAAAGAAGTCTTTGGAAGGACTTAAGCTTAAAGCACAGAAAAAAAAAATAGAACAGGTGCAACAATCCAAATATCATTTAATGTCTGCTAGTAAAAGTTTGCCAACCCATAAAATCTAGTAAAATGGAACCTTTTAGTACATTGTGCCTTTTAACACTTAAGAAGATAGGCTATGGGTAATGTGGGGGAAAGTGTGTTGGATATGTAGTCCTATCTCTTACTTATAGCTAACTATATGATTGAGTCACTAAATCTGTTTCAGCTTCTGCTTCCTCCTCTGCAAAATGGGCATAACAGAAATATCTATCTCATAGGATTGTGAGGATCAAAGGAGAGAGCTTAAAAAGGCATCATGTAAATATCAGTGATTTCCACTTCTTTCTGTATCAGCAATGTGAAACCCTAGTTATGCAAAAGTAAATTCAGTAAAGTCAGTCACCTAATAGGTTCATTGGGTAAGTAAAAACAATTTCTTCTTAACTAGAATAATGACAATTTGTTTTGAAAGAAAAAACTGAATCAATTGGGAGACTAGTCTAGCTGTTCCTAACTAATTCATACTAATTACTAGGAGCTTTGCAGCTGATGGAACTGTGATTTAGCAAGTAAACAAACCTTAGCAAAAGAAAATTAAAGCTCTTGCTTTCCCAAATGTATTTCCCTCATTTATCTTAATAAGTGTTATTTAATTTTGTTTATTGGTGATCATTCTTCATGTTATATTAAGTTTATTTTGTATAACTAATTAATTATTAGTAATAGGAAAACTAACTGCAGACATCAACTCTTTTTTTAACCTCTTCTGGATCTGAACTGACCCTAATGGCTATAAATCCAAGAATAAGTTCCTAGCCAAGATCTTAAATACAGACAGGGACTAATCTAATTTGCAATTTGCCCCAAAGCCAACTCTGTTGGTAATGGTACTAAGAACAATCAAATCAAGAAAGTCCAGATGTCATAGGTCCTAGAACCTCAGCACTTAAAGAAATGGTCCATCTGATTATAGAAGGATAATATCAAAACCACTGAACACTTTTTCTCTCCAAAAAAGAGTCTTTAGAAATAAACTTATCAAAAAATAAAGCATCTGAGCTAATCCCCATGCAATCCCCAACTATTAGATCTAGAAGGAATCTTGGGTCACTTATTGAAACTCCCTCATTTTACCAATCAGGAAAATGAGACTCCAATGAGTTGAAATCACTTTCCCCAGATCACAGGAGAGAAGGAAAGAACTGATATTTGACTACAAGGTTTCCAACTTAAAGCCTAACACTCTTTGGACCATGGAATACTTCTTCACTTTGCAGATAAGAAAACTGAAGCTGAGAGAGTTTTAATTAAATTATTTAATGGCACATAATCAGCTAGGAGCAGAACAAGGACTAGAACCTAGGACTCCTGACTCCCAAGCTGGTGCTCTTTCCACTATACCACACTGTCCTTCAAGTAGCAGACACATCCAGCTCAAAGCAATGACTGCCATCTCTATTTCTGACACTGATGCTGCTTCCAAATTCTTTTCCAGACTCATCAGAGTCAGCTCTGAGACAACATTTACATAAAAAAGAAAAGACACTCTAACAACACATTTCTCAATCATCCTACCTATTCCTACTGAGCTCCTACCTTGTGATTCTATATAAAAGTCAGAGGGGGGGTACACTATAATGAAAAGTTAAGTTATTTTGAAAAAAGGAACTGAATCAATTAGGAGACTAGTATAACTGTTCCTAACTAATTCATACTAATTACTAAAAAGTTAAGATAATGCTAGAAAAAATAAGAGTAACACTTATGGAGTTTTCAAGATGCTACACAAATGTTCTTCACTTGATCCTCACAACAATTCTAGGAGGCAGCGCTATTATTACCTCCATTTTACAAAAGAGGAAACTGAGGCAAGCAGTGGTTAAGTAACCAGCACAGGATCATACAGCCAGTAACTGTCTGAGATCATATTCGTATTCAGATATTCCTGACTCCAGTCTAGCTTTTAATCTGCCATATGTTACCTAATTGCCTCTCCATCTATGTCTTATAAAACCTGTGGTGGAGCATTCCGAGCTCGTATTGGTCTGATCAGCCACAGTCAGACACACTGAAATTTTACTTTATCATGGTGATATCATTTTGGTCCTCTTCGAAAATGAAGGACAACAACCATAAAACATATATATGCATATATGATATCTCTGTTGCAGAAAATATATTTATATCTCTATAATTTATAAAAGATAACACAATACAACAGACATCACAAGGGTATTTAATTCATCACCAAAAGCATGATACATATAGAAGAAAGGAATTTAGATTTAGAAGTAGATGAAACCTGGGTTCAACTCCTCCTTCTGCAAATAAATTAATGTAAATAAATTATACTTATTACTTGTTTGACCATAAGAAAGTCACAATCTTTCTGACCCTTAGTTTCTTCAACAATGAAATGGGGGTAACTACAGCTGCAGGAGTTCACAAGGCTATTATGAGGAACAAACAAGATAAGGTAGAGCTCTTGCAAATCTTAAAGCATTCTGCAACTTACGAGTTTGGGAAAGAGGGAGACCACCAAGCTAGAGTGGGCCTAGAAAGTTTCATAGACATTTTCTGTACTTACATAAAAAGCAAACAAAAAAATGCAATAAAACCATGAAGAAATGTGTAGTAAAGGAGATGTACTTAGACATCAGAGTTCATATTTTGTTTGACCAAAACTACCATTTAAATCAGTAATATGAGCTGGCAGTCAAAAGAGTTAATGGGATCTGAGATGGTATTAATAGAAATCTAGTGTACTGAACAAGGGAGGCAATGATCCCACCATATCCCAGGCTAGACTTAGAACCTCTCAAGAAACAGTGTAACTTTTCAAGACATTCAGGGTGGAAAGACTGGTAAAAACTTCATCATCCAAAGTACAGCTGATTCAATCAATCAATAACCATGTATTAAGTATCATCTGTGTGCCAAGCACTGTGGTAAGCACTAAGGATACAAATAAAAGCGGGGGCAAAAGACAGTCTCTGCACTCAAGGAGTTTACAATTTAATGAAGGAGACAACATGAAAACAAATATATGGAAATAATTTATTCAGGATAAGTAGGGAATAATTAACCGAAGAAAGGCACCATAATTAAGCAGTGTTGGGGAAGACTTCCAGTAAAAGATGGAATTTTATTTTGAGACTTAAAGGAAGCCAGGGAGATCAGAAGTTGGTGGAGGGAGAGCAAGCACTGCAGGCATTGGAGGCAGCCAGAGAAAATGCCTGGATCTAAGAGATGGAATATGTATTATTTGTGGAACAACCAAGAGGCCAGTGTTAATGCACTGAAGAGTACACACTGGAGAGAAAGGTGTAAGATTGGAAAGGTATGAGGGAATAGATTATCAAGGACTTTAAATGGCAAGCAGAACATTTTGTACTTGATCCTGGAGGCAAAAGGAAGTCACTGGAGTTTACTGGGAGGAAGGGGACAGGATGAAGTCTGTGGTTCAGGCAAATCGCTTTAGTGGTTGAATGGAGGATGGATTGGAGCGTGTGGACACCCATCAGCAGGCTTCTGCAATAATCTAGGCATGAGGTGATGAAAGCCTGCACTAGAGTGGTGGCAGTGTCAGAGGAAAGAAGAGGCTATATACAAGAGACATTGCAAAGGTATAATTGACAAGTCTTGGCAATAGCTTGGATAATGGGGAGGTGAAAAGTCATGAAGAGTCCAAGATGACACCTGTATTGTAAGCCTGAAGAACTGGGAGATTGGTGTTGTCTTCTGGGTAATAGGGAAGGTTGCGTGATGGGGATTAGGGGAATGAGGTTTAGGAGGAAAGATAATGAGGTCAATTTTGGACATATTGAGTTTAAACTGTCTGCTGTACATCCAGTTCAAGATGTCTGAAAGGCAACTGGAGATGTCAATAAAGGAACTGGATTGACCTAGACCCAAGTATGAAAAACCTGGGACTATGTCTCCTATGTGTAAGGGATTGATCAAGGCTGGAGAAACAATGGCAAAAATGACAATAAAACAGAAGATAATTTTGAGAGGCAAAGGGAACTAACAACTAGGGAAATGAGGACACATTTCTTGCACTATGCAGGATTTTAAAACTGGGAAGAAAGATTAGTATTATTATTAGTTTTAAACCAATACTTCACATGTGATCTAGATATAAAAGGTCACATCCATCATAGACAATTTAGAGAAACAAGAAAAAATTATCTATAGATCTATGAACAGGAAGAAAGTTCATGACCAAACATTGAATAAAGAGGATCACAGATGACAAAATGGATCATTTTGATTACATACAATAAAAATTTTTATACAAATAAATCTAATAAAGCTATAATTAAAAGGGAAAAGAGAACAAAATTTTTGCCACAAGTTTCTCTGATAAAGGTCTCTTATCAAAAACATTGATTCAAACTCATAAGAGATATTCCTCAATTGATAAATGATCTAAGGACAAGAATGGACAATTTCTCAAGGGAAGAAACTCAAGCCATCTACAGACACATGAAAAAATGCTTCAAATCACGAATTAGGGAAATGCAAATTAAAGAAGTTCTTAGATTGTACCTCACATCCATCAGAGTGGAAAGAGAAAGAAAGAAAGAGAGAGAAATAAAGAAACAAAAAGGAAACAATGAAAGAAAAACATAGGAAGGAAGACAGAAAGAGATAAAGAAAGGGAGAGAGAGGAAGAAAGGATGGAAGGAATGTAAGAGAAAGAAAGGAAATAATAGATTTAGAGGGTCTATCTTATTAAAAAGGCACAGTGATGCACTTTGTGGTGGACCTGAGAATGGGTATCACCATTCTTAGAAAGCAATTGGGAATTACACATGAAAAGTTACTAAGTCTGTGCTTTTTGATCTAGCAATACCACTGTTAGGCTTAAACCCAAAAGAAATTTTTGAAAAGGAGGAAAAAGTCTTTTGCCTGTAATAACGTTTATCACTGCTTCTTTTGTGGTGGTAAAAAGCTGGAAACTAAGAGGATGTGGCTGTCCATCAACTGAAAAATGGCTAAGTTGTAGTACGTGAATGTGGAGTACAAACATGCCACAGAAAATAAGGAAACTGATTATATCAAAACAATATAGAAAGACTTCTGTGAATTGATGAAAAGTGAAATAAGCAGAAACAAGAGAATAATTTGTACAGTAACAATGATGTAAAAACAAATAACTTTGAAAGCTGTAAGAACTATAACTGACACAATGACCATTCATGGTGCTAGAAGACTGATGTGAGATCCATAGAAGAGAATGGAACGGAATGAGAGTAGAACAGAGTGTTAAGCACATGGCTCACAACACTTCTGACCAAACCAGAATAAAATGTAATTGGGAAATACTTAACAAAATAAATAAAAATGTAATTTAAAAAGATAATATTACATTTTAAAACTAACTCAACATGTGACTCCCAGGGATCCTTATGTATGGATTAGTGGCCCCTATTTCTGTTTAAGTTTGATACCACTGGTGTAGAATGGGAAATTTGTTTTTGTATACATCCACTGAAGGAAGAGATTTTGCTTGATTAATCATATTTTTACAAGAATTTTTTCTTCCAATTCAGTGGGTGATGGGAGGAAAATAAAGTCAATTTCTGTTCATTTTTAAAATGGAGGTAGGGGTATTACAGATACAATATATTGCATGTACTTTCAGTTGAAGTCATGGCATAATTCTTTTTACTCAACTGTTTTATTCTGTAAAAAGGAGACTCTCACAAAGTGAGAATAACTGTAATATAAAAATAAAAACACATCAATAAAACTTTAAAAGTTAATTAATGCAAGGTATACAGAAACAGTTTTATTGTAATTTAAGAACAATTAAAGCTATTTTAACAGAACTGTCATCCTTATGAAATAAGGCCATTTGTACATAGATTATGTTGCTTCCATTCAACCTTTTCTCCTCAAACCCTGATGCTCCCCCAAGGAGAATCACGCTGACCTTGTTACTGGGTCCCTGGGAAAGGGACCAGGAAAGATATGGTTTGGCCTTTTCTTGCCAGGAACCAGGTGGACAAGTCACTTCCTGGCCATTTCCATGTACTGTCCTCTCTCTTAGCCCCCCTCCCCATCTAGCTTCCTTTTGAATGCCATCTTTCTCAATCAGAATATAAGTTTCTTGAAGGCAGGGACTTGCCTGCTTGTTTGCATTAGTATTCCTATCACTTAGCAGTGTCTGGCACAACCATATTATTTTGTCAGTCAAAGTGTTTGAACAATTGCTGGCTTTTCATCTGTCAGGAACGTCATAGATGGTGCTCACAGATGAGTTAGGAGTTTGGACTATATGTTATGTCTCTTCTAACTTAAAAGAGTTTCTCCTAAAAAGTAAACACTGAAAGATAAAGAAGGGACTTGGATAGGCTGAGACTGCACAAAGCCATTCTAACACAGTAGAACAGGAATCTCCAACAGGTTGATCTTGATCTATTAAATAAATCTTATCTCTTCTCCTTCACCAAATCCTTGTTGATCATGAGGATACCCAGTGGGGAACACAGTATAACCAGTAGCTGTACCTGGCCAACCCTTAAAATACAAATACCCTTCCACTTTGAAGTCTTACCACAAGATCCTTGTGGCTATAGCAACTTGTAAAGTTAATCAATCAACAAGCATTTATTAGTACCAACCATATGCTAAACTTTGTGCTGTAAGTAGAAATCAATCAATCCCTACTAAGAAGGAACTTAAATCCCAATGGGGAAGAGACAGAAACATATATAAGTATGTAAAAATAATTATAAAGGGAATAATAATACAAATAAACACAGTAAATATAATGTAGCGTGAGAAGGAAAACATTAGCAGTTGGGGATGAAAGAGAATTGGGAAAGGTTTTGTGTAAAAAGTGGTGCTGAAGCTGAATTTGAAAAAACGGGGATTCTACGAGCAAGAGGTGAAGAGGTGAGTGCATTCTAGGCATTTGCCAGGGCAAAGGCAGAAAGATAGAAGATGGAGTAGCATGTGTGAGGAAGAGAAGACATTACACAGAAGCTGGGGGTGAGGCTGGAGAGAGATTGTGGCCAGGTGCTAAAGAGGGCTTTAAAAGTTAAACAAAAACCACCAAAACTGATTAAGTAGGAAAATGGCACAACCAGATAAGCCCTGAGGGAAAATCACTTGGATAGTAGTGTGGACGATGAAGAGGCTTGAGGGTGGCTGACCAATTAGAAAGCTGTTACAATAAAGGCCTGAGCTACAGTGATATCTATGTGAGTCAAGAGGAAGGGGTGTTAAGATAATGCGAGAGATGATAGAAAAGGTAAGATCTGGCAACTGAATGAATATGTGGGATGAGTGGCAGAAGTCAAAGAAAATGACTAGCTTAAACACAGGAGATTGGAAGGATGACAGTGCCTTGAAAATAAACTGGGAAATTTGGAAGAGAGGAATGTTTTGGGGGGAAATAATATACTCAGTTTGGGGCATACTGAGTTTGTGATGACTTTAGAACATCTAGTTTCAGGTGGCCAATAGGTAACTGATATGGGACTGATTCTCAGGGAAGAGGGAGACTAGAGAATCTGATTTAGAGATGTTAATTAAGTCTATGGGAACTAGAGAGTGTGAGGAGGAGTGGGAGGGGAGAGAGGGAGGGTGGGAGACAGAGAATGACTGAATAGTAAAAGAGGGGAAAAGAGAAGGTGGAGGACAGAACCTAGAGAAACAGCTACATTTGATAAGAATGATAAGCCAGCCAAGCATATGAAGGAACACTAAGCTAGGAAGTGTACCAGGAGAGAGTGTTATGAAAATCCAGACAGGAAAGAGTATCCGGAAGGAGAGAGTGGTCACACAGTGTCAAATGCAGCAGATCTAACAATTAAGAGAGTCCACTGGTAACTTTGGAGAGAACCAGCTTCATTCAGTGATAAGAATGGAAGGCAGATGGCAAAGGACTGAGATATGAAAGAGAGAATGGGAATTGATAGTGAAAGTTGCTTTGTTCTTGTTTTTTAAAGTAGAGGGGAGATTTGGGCATGTTTGAAAGCAATAGGGAATGAACCAGTAAGTGAGACAGAGGAGAGATAGTGTTTGCAATCTACTAATGGAGGAATGGGGTGGGAGGAAGGGGGGGGGGGCATGGAGAAGGGGGACTGGAGGTGGGAGATTTGTTAGCCAGAGTGGTAAATGAATAACAAAATTCAGTCTCCCAGGAACGTGACAGAGTGCTACACTGGATCTGGGTTTAGGTGGCCCCCACGCTGGGGTTACAATAGTTACTTCTCCTCCTCCTTTACAGATGGGGGAGGGGGAGGTCCTCTGACTCTTCTCATTTGGCCATACTGCCAAAAGATGAAGTATTTATGTATGGAAGCAAAAGAAATAAGGCCAAACAGGTGGATTCCTTATTGTGGAAGGTCTTAAGGCTACAGAAATTTTAGCATCTGAGGTAGGCAACTGAAAGCTATTGAAAGTTTCTGAGCAGGAGAATGGCATTTTAAGAAGAAAAATACACAAGTGTGGGATTGGATGGGGAAAAATAAATGGATATAAAATCACGTAGGATACAATTTTTAGTAGTAGTCCAGGAGTAAAGTAGCAAAATCTTATACTAGGATAGTGATAGTGGGGATAGAAAGGATGAGTCAGGTTTTGAAAATTTTCTTCAAGAGATATTATAAAGAAAAAGATCTAGATAACAATTACTGGGGATAAGAGGTGTTAATAATGACTCAGGTAGACAGCATGGTACTTCATTCACATAATCAATACACAAAGCATAAAATAAAAGATTACTCAATAAAACCGACCAAAAATGGAATCAGAGTTAATGGTAATGAGAATACTCAAAATATCCAAAAGCGTAGTACTCATTCATTGAAATGATGCCACTCCAACCATGACTGCTACTTGATGGACTGCTGACTTGAAATGTTTCACAGATATGACAAACTTACTGGGGGCAGCTCTTTTTAGCAGAAACTGATGCTAAAGTAAACAAATGAAGCACAAATTAAGCTAGTCTCTGAAAAGTCATAACTTACTCAGAACCCAAAAAAGCTAAGGATCAAATGCTTTCAGTTTCAGAAGAATTCAGCAACCATTTTTTTTAAATCATTTTATCCTGAAATCAACTATGTTGCTGCCATCTGGATAAATTTTTCCCAATGTATTTTGTCAGTGGCTCCGTGTAGATACAGCCATGAGTACAATTAACTACTACAAAGAAATCCAGAATCAGGTATGAAATTTAGACTTCTATCCCCACCAAAAAAAAATCCCTTTTAGATTTTAAAAAGCTTTTAGGGGTTCAACATTTTAAAAGATACTTTAATCCATAGTACTCAACTTGACTAGGCACAAAAAAGTTTGTTTCAAACATAGTCATATGATATAGTGATTTAATAATGGTATGGTGAACAGCTGTGACTGCACTACATCAACATCTGTCCTCTTTTCTAAACAAATTATGATGCATTTAGCATAAATTACCACAAGTACTTTTAAAATCCAGATCATAAATGACTCACCTCACATTATGTTCTGCTGTTATATAATATCCTTCACCAAAGTCCTTTGCCTTCTCATGGCATAGAGGTGACCCTGGATTCTCCAAGGTGATGCTAGCCAAGTGAGTACAAGCTCCAGGCAGGTCCTACCAAGCTGGAAAAGCTTTGAGAATTGGGACTAGTGACAGATTGCATGGCTATCACTCAAGGACCAGGCTCAACAGTTTCCCAGAAAACAGGTCACGAATTTATTTTTTTGAATTTTGACTATGACAACTAATTAAAGTGAGTACTAAAGAATGAAGTGATTGAGACCACACGAAATATTAAAATATTATATACAAAGAAATAATTACCAATCCATTTGGCATTTTAATATTTTCCAAATTATTAACCAAAATTGCTTGCTTGCTACGTTACCTTTACTGTCAAAAGTTGGAAAAAGAGAGGAAAATGTTAAATGTACCGTTAATTATGCCTCTTTTATTTGTTTGTTTATTTGTTATTTTATGGTTCTGATTTGTGATTTCAGCATAGGGAACACCCCTTATATCTGCTCCAATAATTCAGGTCTGAAACTCCTCTGTAGCTTACATGTCTTCAAGTATCCTTGGGGCACTGAATGATTAAGTAACTTACCCTTGGCCACACAATTTACTTTACAAGGTGTCGAAGGCAGGACCTGAACCCAGATTTTTCCAAACCCTAAGCAAGGCTGGATCTTTATCAACTGAGTCATACTGCTTCTCATTATCCACTTATAACATGTAGTATGTAACTAGAACTACAGACATAAGCTTGATGGTACAGGGAGAAAAAAACCACTAGACTTATCCTTTAAGATTAGTGCCCCACAACCCTCCACCTGAGGATCATAGCTTCAGAGATTGGGAGAAACCTCAGAGAGGTCATCTAGTCTAAAATGCCCATTTGATTGATGAGTAAACTGACGCTCATTAGGAAGAAATGACTTTCCTTGGGTGACGAGGACAGGAAACAGAGAAGCTGTAAGTTAAACTCAGATCCTGACTCCAAATTTAGAGACCTTTCCACTATTCTATGCCATCTATCTTGGCTGACAAACTAGAATATTAATGTCACCTGTCAAAGATGCCACCAAACTTTCTGTTTTCATTTTCTCTAACACTTGGATCCCCTGTCTACAATTCTCTTTTTCATATTTAATGTGAAAGGTACCATTATCCAGCATTGTTATTTTCTCCCATGGACTGAATGGAAAGAAAGCTTTACAGTAAGTAAAGGACTAAGTAAAGTTAAGGACTTCATAAGTCAAGCTCAAACGCCTCCTTAATTGATTACAATCTTCTAATAGTCTTTTTTATGAAAATTATAAACACAAAGGCTTCCGCTAATGATCTAATCCTTCAGGTCAGAAGTTACCTTTTAGGAAGCAATTACTACTAGTATATTACAGAAATATGCATTAGCAAGTGGCAAAGTTCCCATTTCTGACTCAAGTAACTTTACTGTAATCACATTTATGTCCTACAAATAAGATCACACATACCTATCTTAAAGTCAACATCAAAACTAGTCAGGTAAATATAGCTAGCAGAATTATCCACCTTGAGATAACAAAAAAGAACCTTTACAGATAAAACACCTTTTACTAAGTTGTACTTCAGTAAATTTGCTCTTTGCTTCCACTCAGAGGAAGTTGTGAAGCTTGGGGTTGTTTTCACGTTTTTCAAGTAAAAATTTCCCAAGAAAATCTTCACTGCAAAGGGGGAAAAAACTTCTAGATATAAGACAATATTTGGAGAACAAAGTTATATGGCCAATTTTTATAAATTATTTCATGCATTAACATTATTAACAGAAAATATGATTTATTTGAAACTTCTAAATCTCTATGTCAACTATTACTCATGGTTTAAATTAGGTAACTGGATAGGACATTGCCTGCCATAGAATGTGTATCTTTCTCTTCGTTATCATTCACTCCTACTGCCCCTCCTTAAAAAAGTCTATTTTTTGCTTTCCTGTTGTTTTAATTTTTACTATGGTCAGTTTTGGAAAACATAATGCATTGAGTCTTTATATACTGCTCAAAGAAAAATATATTTCTTAAGACTTTGAAGTCCAGATCCAAGTATTCAAAGCCTGCCATCACCTGTTCCAACCCACATTTCAAAACTTAACCTTTACATTTTCCTTTCATTTGTCCCACTTCCAGATGTATTGAGCAATTCCATCCATGTCTGCACCATGCCTTCTCCTATCTCTGTGCCTTTGATCACACACTCTTTGTACCCCTAACCTACCAAAAAAAAAGGAACTGGAATGCTTCTCTTATACTCTATCTACCTCCTTTTGAAAACCTTTCTTTTCCTTCAAGGCCCAACTTAAATATCACTCCCTTCCCTAAAGTCTTCTCTGATCCTCTAACACAGAGAAAAGCTGATACTTCCTTTATATTTATACTGCTTTCCCTTATATCAGTCATCTGTGCATATCTTTCTCTTACACACTTCATCCTTCATTCGAGTTTAAGCTTCTTGATGACAGAATCTGTGTTCTCTGTATCTCCAGCACTCAGACAGTAGTTCGAAAATAATATTTATAATTGAATTGATTTAAGAGACAAAAATCATATGGGGAAAAGATCTAGGATAAGGGGTAGGAAAGCTGCAGCCTTGAGGTCACATGTGGCACTCCAGGTCATCAAATATGGCCCTTTGGATTCAGATCCAAACTTCATAGAACAAATACTCTTCCATCCCTTTGGGAGGACCTAACTTCTAGGTCCTCCCAAACGGCAGGCAAAATAGTATTGAAGGTAACCTCTCATATTTCTTCTTTCTGAAGCTTTAAACGAACCATGTATTGCAAAGAAATAATCAATGTCCACCAATGCCAATGATTTTGTTTTAGGTAAAACTATTCCCACTTTTAAAAAGAGAAAGGAAAGAAAGAAGGGGAAAAAAGGAAGGAAGAAAGGAAAAAGAAAAAGAAAATCTGAAGAATTGCAAGGATAACGTGCCATTTTGTTCTGCAGTTTTGGTGGGCAGCATAAGCATCTACTAGTGGCCTACAAAGTCACGTAATCGATTGTTCAAAAGAAGGATTCATCATTGGGACGCCATTTTTCTACTCATTCATTCTGAGAATCCTGTTATGCTTTTAGCCCCTTTTCTAAACCGAGAAGCTGAGGTGAGGAAAAGGAAGGCAAAATTGGAGCTGAGGCAGGCACATGAAGAATACTGTTCTCCAGAGTAGTTAAGTAGATAATGGAATTTAAAGGTTATGCTGAATCTAGTTTAGGCAATATGGAGTAAACTTTACACTGAGTCTTTATTTTACATAAATTTTCTTAAGACTCTCCTTTTTTCCTCCTCCATTTCAGACTGGACAATTCACTATACACTAGACAACTATTATTTTGGGGATATATCCTATTTATATGGTACTTTACAATATCCAAAGTACTCTCCTCACAAGAACCTTGAGAGACATGGGGCATGAGTGTCACTATCCTCAGTTTTAGTAAAATAGACACTAGAATTTAAAAGTTATGATGAATCTGGTTTAGATAACATAGAGTAAACTATACATTGACTATCATACATAAATTTTCTTAAATTTCCTCTTTCCTTTTCCATTTTAGACTGGACAACTCAACATACTTTTAGGGGATATATTCTATTTATATAGTGCAAAGAACTGTCCTACCAACAACCCTGAGAGATATGTGGCATGACTATCGCTACCCTCAGTTTACACGTAACAATATTGTCCGCTGGGGAAGGAAGGGCAAAGGGTCCAGTTTTACGAGCTTTAAGAATCCCTTTTCAGTCTTACCTACACACACACACACACACACACACACACACACACATATATTAGATTATAAATTCCTTGAGGGCAGGGGAACAGCACCCAGTAAGAGTTTAATAAAAGGCTTGTTGGCTTGTCTTCCTGTGGAGCTAATGGAAACCAAGGGCATTAGAGGAGTTATGAAGAAATCCTTACCCCAGTTCCTTTGCCATTTTGCTAATAGTAGTCCACAGATAATGAGATTTTTATTTATTTATTTTTAATGTTCTACAATCACTACCATAAAACTTAGATTTTTTTTCCCCTCTATCTATCCCCCACCACTCTCCAAGATGGCATACAATTCTGTATAGTATCTACACATACTTTCCTATTGAACATGTTTTCACTATAGTCATGCTATGTAGACAAACTAAAATAAATGGAAGAAATCATATAACAAATCAAAACATGATACACACATACACACACACACACACAAATGATCTGCTACATTCTGCAAATGAATTCCATAGTTCTTTCTCTGAGTGTAGAAGGCATTTTGCCTTAGAAGACCATTGGGAAATTTTTTTTTTTTAAGGTCTTGCATTGTTACGAAGTTCCAAGTCTACCAGAAAAAACTCTCGCACATTTTGGTCCTTGCTGTGCACAAAGTTCTCCTGGTTCTGCTCCTTTCACTCAGTATCAGATCATTTAAGTCCTTCCAGGCCTCGATGATGAGATTTTAAATAAAATTTAGACCTAAATTCTGATCAGATTCCAATAAGATTCCAAGATCCAGAAGAAGAAAGGGAGCTCAAAGCAATGACTTCAAAATCCTCAAAGGTTTCTCTTGCTTATGGCTGACTTGTGGTTTAAACCACAATACAAATGGAGCTTTTAAGAGGCAAGTACTCCGCTGACCATCTCAGGGAGGGGGAGCGTGAGGGAGGGAAAGAGAAAATTTTGAACTCAAAAGATTTTTTAAGATGAATGTTAAAAATTGTCCTTACATGTAATTAGGGGAAAATTTCATACACCCATACACATACACATACATACACACATACACACACACACACACACACACACATATTTTTTTAAAGAGGTAGTAATAGGCTTTTCTCTCTAAAGACTAAGTAGCATATGCAGAGAAGAAGCTACATCACCCTGTCCCTGCAGAGGGCGGGAGTGAGAAGCGAAGTGGAGACCGGCAGAAGGAACATCAAAGAACCTACAATTTAGGTCTAGTTCACTTCTCTATTTTACTAAGAAGGAAACTGAGATGCAGATAGGTTAAGTAATCTTCCAAAGGCAGGCAGGAAAGCAATAAGCAGTTATTTAGGACTCAGTATGTTCCAGGCACTCACTGCAAATAATGCATGTGTAAGGTAAGAGTTGCTCACTAGTCACATGTGTTTGCTGCCTACCTGTGTTCCACACCATGCGTGTTCTCCGGTCACCATGTTCCCTGCAGGTATTCCTTTCCCCTTCCACAACCCCCTCCATACTGTGGTACATGTAAGGGAGTGTATCTCTGTGTAAGAAATCTCAGTCACCTATTTTCCTATGAATGATCATCCATTAGTGTCTTCTGGTTGGCCTAGTAAAATTAAAGACTTAAGGGAAGGCTTGTGATAGACCTGTGATTTTCAGCAAATGCTGACAAGGTGCCTTTAACCTTAGGCAGCTTTTCTGGAGGAACATGCCCACTTGTGGAAATGAGCCTGGAGTACTACCTCCAGGTAAAGAAATGGAGGATTTAGAGAAGTGACTTACCCAAGGTCACCTAGCTAAAGTACAAACCCAGGAAACTTCAGGTAACCTGCTGGCAAATTCAGGCTCTCCAGGATAGATTTTATGATCCCTACGTAAAACCAGAAGGGTATATATGAGGTTCCACGCTGAGGAGAAATGCTACATGTATTAGTTATCTTTTCTTCTGGATGCAGTAAAATCCCTAGTAACAAGGTTATAGAGTTGCTATCTGTTTTATTTCCAAAGTTACTATTTCAGTCTCTCTTACTACAGATTTGTAAAACAACAGTAAACCTATTTCCTCTGCAAACCAACTATGTTAAGATAAAAATCTTCCCATTAGAGATACATTATTTCATCAAGGAAACAAATTTTGCACAATCTTTTTTTTTCTTTACCATTCTGTTAAAATGTATGAACTTTTCTCTTGAGCTCCGATAGTACTGATGAGAAAAGAAGAAATTACTTCAATTGGGTAATCAAATATCACAGGCCTGCTATGTAAAGGCACTAGTCTGGATAATGCAGATACAAAGACAAAAGGAAAAGCAGCACTCTGCCTGGTTGAGATATGCTGATTCTATGAGAGCCTTCTGGGTGATGAAAAAAGGCACTCAATTAAGTGGCTCCTACTGGCCTCCAAGCTTACAAGAAAGTAAGTCATTGACCTTTTTTTCTTGAGGGAACTATTAAACACACAAAACAGCTGGTCTGATCAGGAACACTAAGAAAACACAAGTATGAGATATTAGCATATCTGGTGAATGATAACTGTTTTAAAAGTAAACTCTCCTTCCATTAGGGATTATAACAGATAAAACCCTGGCATGTAGAGATATCGCATATGGGGACACTCCTCCCTGCCTGCTGCCTCCCTGCAACCCCCCTCACTCCCACACACCCTTTGCATGGCATTTACAGAACTGATACAATTAGGAATATAAATACGGCACTGGGTGATTAGCTATACACACTGCAAGAACCAACTTAACATCACTAGATTGTAAACAGTAGCATTCCAGGGGGAGAGAAGGAGAATACTTTGAAAAGAACAGAAAGCTTTCTCATTCATGGTACTTTACAAAGACAGTAAGGAGTTTCCATTTATCTGTGGCTCTCCATTGCTCCCATCAACCTGACAGCTTCAAAATTTGGATTCAAAAGGGCAGAGACAATTAGAACTCAGGACTGGGAATTTCCTTCCATCCATCCCTCCAGTTCCCTGAGACTGAAGTGTCTGTATATCTGTGTCTCCCCCCCAATACTTTATACATGTGTGTATATATGTGTATATATGCATATGTGTATGTACATATGTGTGTATATATAGATATAGACATATTCCCTATGTTCCCCTCCCTTCCCCAGCTCCAGTTTATATAATACACTATCCCATAAATCCTTCTGGTGTCCTTCAGTGCAGGATTACGTGCAGCAGGTACACAAACCTCACCACAATACATATATTACAGTCATGTTTCAAACCCCCCCCACCCCCTTTTCAATAGGGACATTTTCCAGGGGCCTTACAGCTGCAAACAAAGAGAAGGTGATTTTCAAAAGGCAAGGACAAGCATTCTGTAAACATCACATGCTTCTCCACCCAAAACTAAAGAACCAGTGAAGGTCACAGGCCTGTAAGTCTGCACAGATGTCTCTTGAGAAAGAAATGATGAAACCATCACAGCAACATATGTCTCAATTGTGATAGTTCTTTAATGAAAAATAGTACATACTGGAACTCAGCTCCATCATAAAGGTAAATGATTGGCTGCATTTTCTTCAGGATCATCGAGCTTACTCCCATCAACGACTGATATCATGGCATCTCTAGCCACATAAAATGCCAAAAGCTCTCCTTCAGAAGGCCCAGAAGAGATCAGTGTATTCCAGGCTTCCACAATATAACAGATCCCTTCTGAAATCAAGTCCAATTTAAGCGTACCTTGTGGATTCCTTTTTGCTCCAAGACAAGCATGAGGAGAGGCAAGGAGATCAAAAATTGCAGATCCTTAGAGCTCGAAGAGATCTCTAACATCATCTAATCCAAACCTTTCTTTTTATAGATAAAAGGACTTGAGGCCAAGAAAGGTTATTGCCCAAAAGTCCTAGAAATAACAGGTGTGTGCTCCTCCACCACACCAAGGGGACCTAGTATGAGGGGGCTAATTTCATTTGGGCAAAGTTGAAACTCTGGTTCTAGTCAGAAGCCCCTGGACTAAAAAGATTACCCTGTCCCAACCTTGGCCCCATGCCACTGTGCCAAACCTACACCCACAACCTTTAAGCACTGAGGTCAGTCTAAGTTTGAGGACACTTTACAGTCACAAAGTTACCTTTCATGAACACTGGAGAGCCTCCCTCTTTTGATTCAATCAACTGCAGGGGCTGCAATCCTTCCATAACCATCAAGAACTTTATTCTGACGTAGGCTTTATGATCCTTCTTTGGTCATGTGCCTTAGAAGCAGCACTTGGAATGGAAAGAACATTGGATTGAGAGTCGTCAGCCCTGGGTTCAAAGCCCAGCGCTTCCATTTACTCTTCTGCGGGATGTTGAACAAAGTGGCTAACCCTCTCTGGGCCTCAGTGTCCTTGTATGTAAAATGAGATTTAACTAGGTGACCTAAGGAAGGTCCCTTCTAACTCAAAATCTATGGAATTTGTTGGGGAACTATAACTGGTTTATAAAATGATTTCATTATAATATCAACTTTTGTATTAGCGTAGTTATAAAGACATCTTTCCCTATATGATAGCTTTAAAAGTTATTTAATATTTTAAAAGAACACATGACATGGGCAGCAACATCTTATTAATGTGGGTTCTACCATTTCAGAATTTTTACTTATTTTAAGGGAAATAAGGTAAAGTTTACCTTTGTCCAATCCATGAAGAAACTGGTTCCTAACTAAATTATCAATGTAAACAAGATCACAGGAAAAAATATTTAAACTAGTTAAGAGAACAAACTTAAAATACTTCAGGCAACACAGACATACCCATTTATACCTGATTTATGTTATTTATAAACATTTCTGATTTATTCATGAATATAAGCCAGTTGAGTTTTGTATGACACAATACTTTGTTAGTTCAAAAATTCTATAATTCCAATTTTTTCCTAATTGAAACTGGCTTTCCCAACACTATGCCAGTTTAAACTATAGAACTTTAATGTAACTAGGGGTAAAGGGAAATTTTCCTGGAATGACAGGATAAAAGAGGAGAAAATTTTGTTTTACGTGAATCATCTTCTAAAAGTCCTTTATGTCAACAAAGACATAAGATTTTCTCTACTGTCAGTAGCACTGAATGAGATAACACATGAAAAGTGCAAATGACAGGTAACACTGGCTATTATTTTGTCCCAGTAAGTTGTTGTTTTTCTTCTGAAGTCATTGCACTTGCTAAAGTACTCGTTAAGGTGTGATGGATGGGAAGAGAAAAGAGACCACATATGGCTACCACTACTGGTCACATCCCTTTCCCCACTGGGAATTTCCACAAGCAACAGCAATCGTTGGGTTTCCTACAATATGTAAAGACCAAACTAAGGACTACCTCTCACCCCTACCCCTTCTTATCTTCTCCTTCTCCCCCACCTCAACCAGTAATGTGAGTAGTTAGGCTTTCTTGCTTTCCTATGGACTACTTTTGTGAGACGTTTGGGGAAGTTACTTCATTTCTTTATTAAAGTTAAGGAGAGAGTCTGGATTAGATAATTCTTGAAGGGTTCTTTCAGCTCTAAATTCTGTGACTCTATTGTCCTCTCTGCAGCCTTGACGCTTAGTGGGCTTCCTCCTGGCATCTGCCACAAACTCTAATAGTCTTCTTCTTACAATTTTAGCCCGTAGTTATGTGCTATATTGCATTGTTCAGACTTTTGATAGTTATGTCTCCCTAACTAGATGACAATTCAGGCTGGCAATGAATCAGTCCAATCCACCTATCCCTACCACACTCTACAGATAGTTCACATTAAAGAGCTTTTGCCTCACAGAAAAGGAGACAAATTAAATATGCAGTTACCCAGACCTTACTACCACTAAGCTAGGTATTTGGAATAGAAAGATTAACTAGACAAATAAAAAAGTCAAGCCTTAAAAGAACCTATGTATTCCTTCCACTAGGGGACACAACAGGTAAATACAATAACTTGAAGAGGAAGAGAAAGCTTTGTCCTGGGTGGTATTAGGTACTTAATTAAACCTCTTAATAGTCTGTTTCCTTAATGCAAAACAAAGGAGTTCTACTAGATGGCATTCTAATGTCTTCCAGGTCTCAATCTATGTTCCTACACTAATGACTGGGGTGACAACGGATGGTATCTCTCCTTCCCCTTTGAAAATGATTAATTGAGTATGCCTTCATTAATACTTGCTCATTAGTTAGGACCAAATGAGATAGGTACATGGGACACCATGAACTCAGAGATGAGTGTCAATCAAATATACTTTTTCCCTTCCTTCCCACATTAAAGAACAAGATACCAGAATGCAAAGCCCATAGATGAGCCCAGTACCCCAAAGATTGCTTAAATCAGTGATGAGGAATCTGAAAATGATCCCTTTAATAACATAGCTAGATAGGAATTCAGCAGGCGAAAACAATGCCACATTGTGATCCAGCACGAACCCCCGTATATAGTTCTCAAGTGTCAATGAAATGGGGCAGGAGCACCTATAGGGGCACTACCTGAATGGCTGATTTGGTTATTTGTCACATAAAATTATGAGGGGAGCTCCTAAGTTACACGCAACAAAGGATAAAATTCTTGAAACAGAGAGACTTACCTATGTGCTTCCCAATCACATTTAATGTAATATTAACCTTCAAAGTAGCAATTTTCAAACCTACCCCAAAGCCCGCAACTGCAAAAGAATATCACACCAAATATGTCATTGTTTTAGAAACTATTATCTCAGCTTCATTCACTATCAGTCAAAATGAGAATGTTATTTTCATGTTAATGTATTCCTGGCCATTTTCTCCCAGCAGCTGAGCACATTTCGCTCTTTCATATAACAGTATCCATAATGATCAGGAGTTCTGAGAGTCACAAAGAGGGTTGTTATAACGTGAATGAGGATACTCAAATCAAGGGAGGTAAGGTAAAGCAGATGTCTGCCGCAAAGAGGGTTTCGGCAGCAGGGCTAATTGCAGAGGGAGTATATTGGCCAATTACAGACTGTAGTCACAAAGTCCTGACATACACAAATGAAAATCAGCATTCCCCAATAGAGACTGTGACCAGCCTGGTGGGGTGTAAGGTTATAGCATCTTTTTTTCAATGGGTGTCACAGAGAGCAGGTGTTCCTTTTTGAAGTGGCAGTCAAATAGAATTAAAAATCAGAGAGTGAAAGGTGTTAACACAGAAAATTTCAGTACAGGCAGCACCCCCACATACTCTCATCCCAACACCAAAAGCATCAAAAATACCTTATATCTAGGGCTTTTCCCCCTGCTAGTGAACAGCATTGGTATGCATCCTAGCAAAGGACTGCTTTAACTAACACACACACACACACACACACACACACACACACACACACACACACACACACGAGAAATCTTTCATCTGCAATTTACCTGGCTCCAAAACAGATGTGAGCAAGGCAGAGCAGTAGGCAAGTACCAAGAGGTGTAAGACATGAGAATGAAAAGGAGAAAAGAAGATTAGGGAAAACCAGATCACCATCTCTGCCTGGGGCCAAGGGTGGGAGTGTTAAACAGCAAGTTCCTTGGGAAGAAGGGAGCACTAGAAAACAAATGTTTTTAAGAATGAAATTCCCACTATACCTAAACTCTATAATATCACAAAATCCAAATATAATTTGACTAGGTCAATCACTAGCAAATCAACTAATTAATCAGAGGCAATGCAAGCGAGCAAAAGACATTATTAACTCCAAAGTATCAGTCTGCCGACTATCTCATTTGTAAGATGGTTACTATCTATTTTTTTGTCTAATGTCTTGTTTTCATAAAACCAATCAATGACAACTGGGAAATATGCTTAAAAGAGCCAATTCTATAAAAATTATGTTCTCTTGCAAGAAATACTAATTTCTCTCCCTGTGCCCCCAGGCAAAAATATCACAACCCTTGCATTTGAGTCTTATAGAATGTTTTATTGTTTATAAAATGTTTATTAAAATGTTAGATGCATCAATCCAAATATCCAACTATAATTTTCATTAGTATTTGTACTTAACATCATTTTTAATCAGGACACAAGTCAAAAAAGTCTTTGTACTCCTTTTTTTTTTATCACTAGTTGAGTGGAAAGCCATTCCTCCTTTGTTCAATTTTAATCAATGAAATCCAACAAGCACTGGTGGGACCTACTACGTACCAGATCCTGTACTGAGGCAGAAATGAAAAAAATAGTCCCTGCCCTCAAAGAGTTTAGAAAGTGACAAGGCTGGCAAAAAGTTAGGTATCCAGAGATTTAACTTGCTTACCATGTGTGCCAGGCAATGTGCTAGGTGTTATGAGGAATACAAATAAACATGAAAGGGAGTCTGGTTCCTGTCCTCAAGGAGCTTATATTCTACTAGAAAATTGTAAGTCCACATATGTTTGAGAATAAAAGGTGTGTTCTTCACAGAAGCAAAAGTATTAACAAAAATAAGTATCTAATGAATGGTACAGATGAATGTCACAGGATTTTGGAAGCAAGATATTGATACTGGCTGGTATGATGTAGAAAGGCTTCCAAGAGAAGATGGTATGTGAGCTGAGCTTTGGAGGATGGAATAGGGTTCCAACAAGTGAGAATACAGAGAAGGGCATTCCAGATTGAAAAAAAAAAAAAAAGGATGTGCAAAGTTTGGAGAAAGAATGCACAAAATAGCCTGGGGGAGAATTGGAATGAGTTAGAACACTGGCTGAAATGAAGAGTTTAACTGGAGAGCAGCAAGACACAAGGTGGGCAAGAAAGGTGGAAGCCTCACTGTGGATTGTCGAATGCCAAGCTAATTGAATTCAGATTTTTAACCTTTAAGTGACACACAACTACCAATCATTTTTAAGCTAGAAAGTATTGTTTTCCAAAGACAATCTGGCAGTGCTTAACAGAATAGATCAAGCAAGGAAGCCAAATAGTCCAGGTGCAAAGTGATAAGGTCTTGACCCAGGATGATGGCAATGGGAAGGGAAATGATAGGACAGATGTGAGAGCTGTCAAAGGATTCAAAGCATTAATAATACAACGTGCTTCCATAGAACTTTTCATCAACTCTCCTACTAATTCTCACAGCACCCCTGTGAGGTATGCAGCAAATACTGTTATACAGATTTATAGATAGAAACTGCGCCAAAGACATTGTTACTTCAGTAGGTAAGAATAAAGGAGAAAAAGCAGAAGAGAAAACTTGGAGAAGCCAGGGAGGAAGGATGAAGCCTTTAATGATGTCAGGTGCCACTAGGCTGGGCCATCACTAGCAAGTCTCCTTCAACTGGACATCTGGAGCACACGTGAAATGAGGTCCACCCTAATCTCAATGTAAATGTCTTAACATGTCCAGAAACCTTTGTGTACCTATCTTTTGAAAGATATATAATATTTTTATATAACAATATATTTCATATAATGATATATTAAATAAGTTTATGGCTAATGTATTGTATATATGTTATCCAAAAATATAATTACATATTTATATAATGTAGATGTGTACAGTAAATAGATTATATAATGAGTTATATATTTATATAACAATAATTAAAATAACAACAGTAATAACAGCGGTAAACATTTATATAGCACTTCCAGGTTTGCAAAACACTTTACAAATATTTCATTTTATCTGTACACAGAAGAAGGAGAGAGAAAAGGTAATGAGGGGTTGGGAGAGAGGCAGAGAAAAAAGGAGGAGTAGAAAGATAGGAAGAGAGGGAGAGGGAAGAGGGTAGGAAGAGGGAGAGGGAGGGAGGGAGGGAGGGAGGGAGAGAGAGAGAGAGAGAGAGAATGATAATCTATTTTACAGATGAGGGGGACAAAAGTTAAGTGACTGAAGTCACATTTGAACTCACATCTTCCTGACTCTAATGGTCAGGTCCAGTGCTCTGTGCCACCTAAAAACTAAATAGAACAAACAAAAAGGACACAAGTGCAGCAAAGAGGTGCAGCAAATAGAACCTCGGCCCTAGAATCACAAAGACCTGAATTCAAACCTAGCCTCAGAGACTTACATGTTGTGTGACCCTGGGCAAGTCATTTAACCCTGTTTGCTTCACTTTTCTCATCTGTAAAATGAACTGGAGAAAGAAATGGCAAATCACTCCAGTATCTTTGTCAAGAAAACCTCAAATGGGGGTCGCAAAGTCAGACACAACTGAAATGACTGAACAACAACCTAAGGTACAGAACTTTATTTGCATCTCTCCAACACAATACCAAGAGCTATTATAACTGTATCATATCATCTTCCTAAATGTAAACTCCATGAGGAAAGGGACCTGTGTCATCCTACACTTTGCATTTCCCCCAGGACCTAGCAAAATATTTCAGTACTCTCTATATTCACAGGAGGTCTTCAATAAATGTTTATATCAAATTGATTCGAACAGGTTTTTAACTCCCATAAGAGAAAGGAGAGACACGTTCTATTTCCATTTTATATATATATATATATATATATATATATATATATATATATATATATATATATATATATATATATATATATGTACACATGCCCTAAATAAGTGCTTACTGAACTGAATCCCTTGGGGAATGAAAGTGAAGAGGAAGGAAAAGACAAAAGCAGAAAACTCTCCATATTAAAAGTTCCCCAAACCCCAGTTCTGGAATAATTACCTAATGTGGCTTCTCTGGTGCACAAGAGCCAAAGAAAGCCTGAAACAAGAGACCCCAGAAGGGTCACCCACCACCTCAAGAGTGTGGCTCTAGGAACAGGCCTCCTCTACTTGTTTTAATTGACTTCTATTCCCTACAAAATTTCAGATCCATTCTTGAGAGGGATCATATACCAAAGTTTGTTTCCTTTTTCATCTGTCCCATTCATTACTCTTTCAGATGCTCTATTATGGCTTGAAATATTTCTTGATGAGGATCCTTAGTACTAGAGGATGAGAAATCCCTCTCCTGACTTGTCTTCAATTAAGCAACTTATTTACAAGGTGACAAAACAAGGTGCCACATCCTTGCTCCTTCACTGTAAGATCTTCAGGTAATTCTCCACTACTACCACCACACTAAAGGATGAAATAGAAAGAGTTATTTCCAGAAAAGACAATGAAGCTCCCTCTCCTTCAGAACCCTGTGACAGTTTTCACTGGCTCCATCTTCTCACCTCCACCTTAGAAAACCCTGGATTTCTTCAAAGTTCAATTTAAGTGATACCTCCCAAAGAAAGTCTATCTTGGTCTCCTCAGTAACTAATGCCCTCACCACAGAAATTACTTTGTTTATTTTTTCTATGTATTTTTCCTTTGTCTGTGTTGTTCTGTGGGTAGGGGCTTTTCAATTTTTGCCTTTAAATACTCAGTGCCTGCAGCACAGAAGGTTCTTAATAACTGTTTGTTGAATGCATGAAGGAATCTTAAAGAAAAGAGTCCATCCCACTCCCTTCATTTTATGGATGAGGAAACTGACCCCAGAATGGAAATGAGCCTTCACACACAAAAATTAATCAACCAAACAGCATTTTTATTAGATGCCTACTAAGTGCCAAGCATTGTGCTAATAACCGGATTGTTCTAGGATACAAGGACAAAAACAAGTCAGCATCCTTGAGGAGCTTACTTCTATTGGGGGAGACTTGTAGGAAACACAGGTAGTAAGTAAAATACAAAGAAATTAAACCCAGGTTACTCCTCATCCAGCATCCTTTCTATTGGACCACACTTGGGTTGAAATTATTATCCCTGCAAATTATTATCCCTGTCTCTCAGTTTAGCAGGAATCCTCCTGGAACTGACCTTAAAAATCTTCCTTTCCTTTTCTCATTGTATTCTTAGACCTTGGTTCTAAAGTTGTTGCCTTGTTCCATGCACTTGGGATTAAAGCATGGAGTAAAAGTCCTCATCTAGATTTCTCTTCCCATTTTTTAACTTGGTTTCCTCTTCCAACTGATAGTCACTTTTTGGTAAATGTTACTACTTATGTTAAATCAGGATGAAAACAGACTAACAGAATTCTAAGTTTGATCCTACATTTGTTTTGTATATGAAACCATGAAAATTCCAACTTATGCAATCAACACATCTCTCCCACAATGAACAAATACATTTTGGCATGGAGGGGGGCAATAAACATTTACATAGCACCTACTATGTACCAGGAACTATGCTAAATATTTTTGAAAAATTATCTTATCTGATCCTTGCAACAACCATGTGAGGTAGGTGCTACTATTTATCCCCATTTTATAGTTGAAAAAACTCAGGGAAATAGAGATTAAGTGACTTGCCCAAGTTTACACAGCCAGTAAATGTCTGAGACTGAATCCGAACTCAGGTCTTCTTTCCTTTAGGGCCAGAGTTCTCTTCACTGTGACACCTAGCTGTATTAGTTTTGATTGCATCAACTAAGACATCAAAGGTTAAAAGTTTAGGAGTAAAGGTTAAGGTTTAGAGTAACCTTAAGTTACTCTAAATGCTTACCGTGAAGCCTCAGATATTATCCAGAAGATTTCTCTAAGATGATTTAATGCCCCATAAGGAGCATAATTACACTGACTCTAAGGACTGAGGAGAACACCTATGAAATGCTTCTCTCGTGGACTCATACCTGTTGCAAATTATCTCTAATCTGTTTGAAATATCCTTGGAAATAGACACTGGCCCTCCTACCCAGGATAAATATAATTCCCTTCACTTTACTACCAATATACTATCATGGGAAACATCCTAGTGAAAAGTTATTCAGTTCATAATAAAAATATTCTAGAGTCACAGAATCTCAGAAATGGAAGGGAACACCTATTTCATATTGGTCAACTCTTCCAAAAAACCTGAATTCCCTCTCTGGTATTCCCAAAACAAGATGGCTCTGGGGAAGAAAGTAAGGTTGGTGACTTGGCATGGCCCTCCCTCACTTAAATCCAATTCATTTACATGTCATGGCATCCTCTCCCTGATGTCATGGTCCTCTTTGAGAATGAAGAATAAGCAATAATACCCTCTTCAACACACGCACACGCACACACAACAATTCCACTAATTAAATACTAGACTACTAAATTTTCTGACAGTTTTAAATGTTAGGAAGTTTTTCCCTAAACCCAGCCAAAATCTTCATCCCTGTCATTTCTATCCATCAGCCCTGGATTTGCCATTTTGTGTAGATTAAGTTTAATCCCTTTTCCACAAGGGCAGCCCTTCAGATATTTGGAGATAATGATCAAATCTGCCAGCCCACAAGGTTTCTCTTCTCCTAAAACAGGCTAAACATCCACAGATCCCTCAACTACTCTTCATATGACAGTTTCTGTTCCTCCCCTTCCCTCAATCATGATTGACCTTCCTCCACTGAACTGAAGGATGTCCATTTACCTCTTAAAATATGATACCCAGAACTTAAAAGAATACTCTACTAGGCAAAGCAGAATAGGACTATCGTCTGTCCTATTCTGTAAACTTGTTGTGGTTTAATCATTCAGTTGTGTCCAACTTTCATGACCCCATGGACCATACTGCGCATGGGATTTTCTTGGCAAAGATATTGGAGTGATTTCTCATTTCTTTCTCCAGCTCATTTTACAGAGAAGGAAACTGGGACAGTGTTAAGTGACTTGCCCATGGTCACACAGCTAGCAAATGTCTGAGGGTCAGATATGAATTCCAGTCTTCCTTACTCCAGGCCCAACACTCTATCCACTGAGTCATCTAGATGCCTATTCTGTCAACACAATGTAAGAACAACATGACACACAGTAAGAGCTTGTGCTGGAGACAGGGCTGATATGGGTTTAGGTCTTACCTCTGATATATACCGCCTATATGATTTTCAGCAAGCCATTTAACCTCTCAATGTCTCAGGCAACTCTGGAGAAGAATACGGACCAATGTGCACCGACAGAAGGAATTCCCTCAATGGGGAGTTCCCTCCAATGAAAACACAGGTCTGGATAAGAAAATGGCATTTTTGACAGTTGTCACAACATTGGCTCATATAGTGCTTACATTCCACAAAAACCCAAGTCTTTTTCACATGGACCTAAATGTGAAATCCATTATTTTTCTATTAATAACAACTGGGTCAGGGTTTATAATGGCATTTCCTTCTTCACCCAGCTGTATCTTTTTTTTTTTCCAAAATAATGTGAACTAATAGTGTACATGATTTTGTATACTTAGAACAAACACGCTTCTGGAACTTTCAAGCATTTCATTCCTTCATCATGTATTAAGCATCTAGTATGCCAAGAAATGTGCTAGACACTAGGAATATTCAGACAAAATAAGACAACCCCTGAGCTACAGGGGTTTACACCCTACTGAGAAATACAAGATATCCATAGACAAGTAGATGGAAGATGAATAAATAAATAAGAAGTAATTTCTGGGTTAGATAAAAAGCCACTAACAAAGGGGAGTGGAGAAGACCTTACCCTCTAAGGGAGCTAGATCAAAGAGGGTGTTGCAAGTAGCTGAAGAAACTGCACAGAGGATAAATACAAGAGATGGTATGTTGGCCGTGAGGATGAGCAAACAGGCCAGCATGGCTGGAACATGGGAGAGAGAGTAATGAGTAATCAAACTGGAAAGATAAGCACTAGCCAGACTGTGAAAGACTAAGTGCCAAACAGAGGAATATTGATTTGCGTGTAATGAACTGATCTATTCATTATCAATCATTCTTCTCGGTGCATTAAAGCAGGTTCTTTATAAGAATATATGTATCACTTTAATATAACAGTTTAACTTAGGGCATATACTTGAAAATGATGAAACTCATTTCTCTACGAATATTTTCTAATTCAGATTTATTACTACTTCAGACTAACCTTGTCTCCATTTAGTCCAAATTAAGGAGGTTTTATTGTATATTATTAAAAAGTGAATAGACTGAATGTCCAGAAAGGAAATGAGACCACAACAAGCCATCCTGGCTTCATCAAAAACAGGTCACATCAGAGTGGCCTTATTTCCCTTTTTGTCTGGGTTATTACACTGGTAGAGGAAGAGGTGTGTTGACATAATTCACATCTGTATTTTAGCAAACATTTGAAACTAGCTAATGCTATCCTTGTGGAAAAAATAGTGAGAGGGGGGCAAGACAAGTGGGCCAAGTATAATTAGATGGATTTAGAACTGAATAAATGACTGGAACCCAAAGACTTTGGAAGCAAAATCATTAATGGCTCAACTTTGAGTGGAATTCCTCAGGACCTAGGTTCTGTTGCACTTTCAGGCACAGATGAGAGTAGTACCTACTATGTAGCAGTCACTATGATAAGATCTTTTTATAAATATTATCTCATTATCACCATAACCCTTTGAGGTAGGTGCTATTATTATCCCCATTTTACAGCTGAAGAAACAGGAAGAGAGGTTAAATACTTATAGCAAGTAAGTGTCTAAGACCAAATTTGAACTCAGGTTCTCCTGATTTCAGGCCCAGCCGTCTAGCTGCCTCAGCATAGATGACCAACATGTTTATCAAGTCTACAGATAATAGAAAGCTGGGAGAAATGAATAAAATACTGGGTAATAGTCTCAGGATGCAAAAAAACAATGGTGACAGACTATAGTAGCACTGGACTAAATCTAGTAAGATTAAAATTTAAGAAGGATAAATGTCAACCTTTATATTGGCTTAAAAGATAGCAACTGCACAAGTACAAGTTGGAGAGGTTAAATGTAGTTTGTCTAAAAAGGATCTGGGGATCTTAGTGGACCATAAGATCAACATGAATCAACCGTGCAACATGATAGCCAAGAAATTTACAATACTCTTAGGCTACCTTAGAGGGTTAGTTTTAAGGAAGAGAGAAGTCGATGACCCCACTCTCCTCTGCCCTGCCTGGATCAGACTACCTCTAGAGTACTGCTTTCAGTTCCTCACATCACATTTGAAGGAGGAAATTAATTTATCATAATTATAAATCATACAAATATTTTATAATTTTATATAATTGTAAAATATAATAATCATATTATGCAAATTAACATAATTATAATTAATAAGAGACAAGCAAGTAAAATGACTGAAAGGCTTCAAATTCGTGCTACATTATGATTAGATGAAAAAACTAAGGATGTTGATCCAGAAAAAGATAAAGGACATGGGATGGGAAGTTGGGATATCATAATTTTTTTTCAAGTATTCAACTGGCTCATCATACTTGGAAACCAGGTATCCATTCCACATCCATCTTCACCCCATGGCCTACGAGAAAGTCATCTCCCCCATCTCTTTCCAGCTCCACATTCTATACATCTTTCTCCATTAGAACATAAGCCTTTGGAAGGAAGGGACTGTCATATGTGTGCTTAAATTCCCAGGCTTTTTCTCTCTCTATGCAGAAATGGGATTAGATTAGGTCTGCAGAATTAGGAACAATGGATAGAAATTGTAAAAAGGTAAATTTAAGTTTCAGGTAATAAAGAACTTTATAAAAATTAGAGCTATCAAAAAGGTTATAAGTTTTGGAAAATAATAACACTTCTGCTCACTTACAGATGTGGTCTTTAAGTAAACTCTTGATGGCTATTTCTTTCTAACCTAGAAGAGGGAATTCTCATTCAAATATGAGTTTGGCTAGGTGATATCTAAGGTCTCTTACCACTCTGAAATGGGAAGGAGATTTAGTCCTATACTTACAAAGAAATGGTCCATGTTCCAAAGTTAGCTCACAAGATATTTAGAATATGGAAACCTTTTTCCCCCCAGTAGAAGCAATTTAGCATAAGCTAGTCCAAAAGAGTTTTAACCAATTATAATCAGTGATGCTGAGTCCTTTCAGTTGTGTTCAACTCTCTGTGACCCCACTTGAGGTTTTTGTGGCAAAAATAGTGGAATGGTTTCCCATTTCCTTCTCCAGCTCATTTTATAGATGAAGAATTGAGGCAAACAGGGTTAAGTGACTTGCCCAAGGTCACACAACTGGTAAGTGTCTGAGACTAGATTTGAACTCAGGTCCTCCAAACACCAGGGCTCTATCCACTTGACCACCTAGCTGTCCCAAAATCAATGCTGGGGACATGCAAACCCTAAAAAAATGTAAACCTACAAAATCTAAAAATGTAAGCATAGTGCATCTTGTACAAAACAGAGAATAAATTGAACAAGGCAAAAAAAAAGTGTATTGCTGAGAAAACCAAGGTGCTTCTCAAATTTCATACAGAAAAAGGTTACTAAGACCAATTAAGCATGATCTAATTCATTTTAACTAGTCCTGGATAACAGAATGGTGTTCCATCTATTTAGACCACTATCAAAAAGAGACTTAAAGAAGGATAATTTGTTATAGACTCTCTAACAGTTAAGATTAAGAACACCCAGATCTGATGCTATACATATTCCAAACCTGTTTGGTAGGTCTAAATAATAATGATGATAGCTAGTATTTATATAATACCTATTAATGTGCCAGGCACTATGCTAAGCACTCAACAATTATTATCTAATTTGATCTTCACAACAACCCTGGGAGGTAGGTACTCTTTATTATCCCCATTTTACAGATGAAGAAGCTGAGGCAAACAGAGGTTAAGTGATTTGCCCAGGGTTATTACTGTTATTAAGTGTCTGAGGTCATATTTGATTCCAGGCCCAACTCTAACCACTGCACCAGCTAGCTGTCTGGTCTAACATTGGAGATGCCATTGTGTCAAGGGAAAAAAAGAACTTTGTACTTCTGAGGTGCTACCTTTGACTGTGGAGTTTATGAATTGTCTTTACTCTACATCTTCTCTTACCCTTGGTCGGAAGATGATAGTCTTAGTCCATGGTGTCAAATACAGAATAAAAAAGGTTCTCTGTTGGCCTTAGAAAACCACAAATTCACATTATCTATATCATACTGTATTTTAATTTATTTTGTTAAACATTTCCCAATTACATTTTAATGTGGTTACAGAGCATTAAGGAGTTTTACCTGCAACTCACAGGCCTTGACTTTGGCACCTCTGAATCAGTGGATTGTTAAGAACCTAATTTAAAAGATGTATTCATTATGATATGGCTAGAGAAAGAATACTAAATTATTCACAGTATTGGCTATTTGGAAATAAGAAGCAAATCTAAGAATATCCTTTGAAGTAAAGACTAGAAAAGTTCATATCAGTGACAGAGGTAGGTAGAAATGGGCCTGAGCAGTCATCTTTCAGGTTGGAGACAAAGGGGGAGCTGGAGTTCATATATTGCTACAGGATTCCTACAGACCAAAATGTTGAAAGTCATTTGACCTAGACAAAATTGAACTTGAAGGTGCATTACTTTAATGTAGATTTAAGTCTTTTCTAATTATTTTTAACCTCATAGGTTATTTCTAAGATTATGCAGATTATGCTTTTCCCCCTTGCAAATCACAAAATTACAAAACTGGAACATGAGGAAACAGCAAGGGATCTTAAGAGATCATTTCATCCAAAAATCCCATTTTACAGAAAAGGCAACTGAGGGCCTGAGAGGTAAAGGGATTTACCCAAAGTTATAAAATTTGAAGTTGCAGAGCTAAAACTGGAGCCCAGGTGTTCTGGATAATTTGGTCCAAAAGCAAAGAGTGTTCTCTTTATCCACTCTCACATAAAAACACAAGCAGTCTCAGACATGATAGTGCAAACTGAAAAGCTGGAAACACTTGACATCTCATGGTGGTACCAGCAGAGATGATATACCCAGATCTCTAGAGAGTGGGTTTTGTGACTTCTAAGCCACAAAGATCTCTAAGGAAAAAAAGACAAGTCTTACCATGCACTAAGCACCGTGCTAAGAAACTTAGCAGAAAATACTAACAGCATAAAATACTAGTGTGTGTTTGGAATCAGATTTTAAGTTCTGCTAGACTCCCCATTACTTTAAACTGCAAATGAGAGCTGCAAGTGTTCCTACCTATCCCCACTCTGTTTACTTTGTCAGATTATACAACAGTGCCTTTAGTTTCAAAGGTTTCCACTCCTTTAATCAAATTCAATGCTAACAGGAACAGGACAATACGATGGAGAGAAAATGGCACCAACAGGATAGACTGGTTCCAACAGCCCTGTAAAATGGCAGGGAATAATGTATAATGGAAGAAGCAAACCCTTGGCTTGGAACAACATGAGGAACTCATGTAAACACTGATGGAGTAATTTCTTATAGTACTTTGTATTCACTCTTTACACTCCTCTGGAGAATGTCAGGGTTGATAGCAGATAATCCTTAAATTTCCTTCCAGCTTTCAATTACATGACCCAACTCTAATCTGTACCATCATTATTTGTATATGTCTTAGTCTTCCAATTAAACTGTAAGCCCCCAAGCAAAGATTCCATAGAGTCATCTCTATAGTCACCACAGCAGCATCCTTGCACATGGTAGGCACTTCATAAATTGTTTGTTGACTTGAACCTAATACATCCCAAGGTTCCAATGAATAATTCAAGGACAAGGAAAAGGAACATTTTCTAACTACTGTTTTCCAACAGTGTAACAGTTACTTCTAAAAAAGAGTAAATTCCCTGTTAAAGGACATGTATTCAAGTAAAGTCTGAATAATCACCTGTCAGTGTGTGATGTTACGGACAGGGGTGGATATTGGGACTAGATGCCCTCTGAGATCCCTTCCAACATTAAGTGTCTGGGAACCTATACTGAACCATACAGTCAGCTACACAAAGAAAATAAAATGACAAATATTATTTAATTTTTAAAAAATCTCAATCAGTCATGAATATAACTGCAACCTATCATTCTACTTTATTATTGCACAAAATTTAAAACCTCACATTACCCTTATTCATATCTACGTACCTAGACATGAACTTACACGTGTAGACAGCCTTTTCCCCATGTGAATTTTTGTTTGTGCTGAATTTTTTTAAATTTTTTTTAAAACCACATCCTGTGCTTCTATTACATTATGACCCTCCCCATTATTCTTTTCATTTCTTTTTTTTTTTTTGAGACAGGACACACCCTGCAAGATAGCTGACACTGACAATACTGGTCAAAAAGATTTCTGTCCTAGAATTCTTTTTACCAGTCACATAATTTCAAAACCTTGGCCTTTGTTTCAGGAGTGGCTAGATAACGGGTTTTTTTCCCATATTAATTTTAAACACCTTGAACCAGAGACTAACAACAGTAGGAGAGATTTCCTTAACAAAACAAATCAAACAAATACACCACAGGTGAGTGGCATAAGCTTTTATATGTGACTTAAACTTCATTCGGCAAAGATTCAAAGAAAATTAGCAACAGATATGTGCTCTGATCATAGTGTAGTATCACAGATAACTTGACTGGAGAATGCTTTTCACTCATAACAGAAAAAATAAATAAATATAATTAAAACATCAGAAGTAACCATTCAACTTCCAGTCTCCTTGTCTCCACAGAGAACCAAGATCTCAGAAAAAAACAGTGGACAGAGTCCTAAGAAGGAAGGTTACATTTTTTTCCCCTTTGAATAACCCACAAATTTATTCAAATTGCAAGCAAATCACAATTATCCTTGGAAAGAGACGGGACTGAAGAGAAGAAATTGTGTCAAATTTCTGAAGAAACAGTGACCTACAGAAAAAATGTAGAATCAAAGAGTACACTGGTTCACAGCTGTACAAGTGGAAACTTTATTAAAGCTTGGTTTCTTTGTTCTACTAATACAGCTATCTCACAAACTCAGCAACTTATTACATACAGTATCTATGACATTGTGAGCAGTCACAATAAGGTAGGAGGAGGGGAGAATTATTTCAGTAGAGAGTCCTACAGCTAAAGGGAGGAGAGGATAATTTCTAAATAGATTCTTGGAATGACACTTTTTCAAATGTCAGCTCCAGAAGACAAAGTCAAAATTTATTATTACAGATAACTAAGCATGTTGAAATTTCTATCTTCTGATAAACTCTCTATGGATAGGTTATGTTAAAATTACAAAGGAGGCTAGCAGAAAATCATGCAACCCAAAAGTCATGGAGCCTGGAATTAACATTTCAAAAAAGATGTATAAAGTCACTAGCATTTCCCTACTAGGAGGACTGTTATCTCCCCACCCTCCAATACCCAAACCCTCCCTTCACATAGGCAGAAATTATTTGATGCACTTAGAAATACAATCCTGACCTATCTGTGTAATCGCTGTGCCCCACAAAGATCCAGAGATATTCATGTGGCTACTAAGAGTCTTTGGGGTTACCTGAATCTGTCATTTCGTCCCTTCTACATTTGGTATTTTGCTGGGAAGAGGCTGACAAGCAGGGAGCACAATTGTGACAGAGCTTTGTTCTGCCTGCAGTGAATTACATGCAGTAAGGGTTAGAGACACTGGCAGCAGACAGAAAAAGAAATCAAAGAAAACATCCTTTCAAGCCAGTCTGTCATGTTTGGTTCTGAGTGGATACATTGGAGAGTGGATGGGGTTTGTGGTGGGGAGGGTACAGAGATTTTACATTTTCTAGCTGTCTCCGTTAAAAAAAAAAAAAACTCACCACCTCCTATCACCTCTGCAGCTTCCCTGGCCCCTAAAATATCGCTTTGGTGGTACGGACGCTTCTAAACAAGTATGGTACCCTACACAATAAAAGGGGGGGAGCAAGGGTAGAGTAAGAGTAGTACTACCCTGAGATTAATAGATACTGAAGACCCAGACCCAGCTAATCCGTTCACATGTGAATAAACTAAAATCCATGCCACCCACATAGACGCACACAAACTAGCGCTGCATTCCCAGCCACCGTTTTCTGTCTTCTTAGCCCCTAAGATGGTCCTCCCCACCTCCCCATTCCCATCCCTTCCAGCCACCTCTTCTTCATTTGGTTTTTGGTTTTAATTTCCCCAGCTACCAGGTCTTTGGAAACACTGTACCAATGCCCCCAGGCAGGAAACAGGCAAAGCCTCCTTGGCGAACTGCAATGTTTTCCACAAGCCCTCGCATGTTCTTTGTCCTGCTACTTGCCCTTTCGGGGAAAAAAAAACCCACCTCACCCTAGTCAAGCGGGATTGGCCACACGAAAGCCCTCAAAACATCTGTCCCTTCTGCCCCTGATCTGGAGAAAGGAGATAAGGAGTGAGCTAGACCTAGGTACACATCTGGCTAACTTCTTTTTTCATTTTTTTTTTTTTTGGTTGTTTTTGTTTGCCCTAGGGGAGAGGGGAAAAGAATTGAGGGATTGGTCAGGAGGGGGCGTCGCCTATCTCTCAGCCCACCAGCAGGAGCTGCACTCTCCTCTCAAAACCGCCCCCCGCCCCCCCCAAACGCACACTCAGATCCTCAGTTTGACCAGAGCTCCAGGGGGCATCCGAGGACTCCAGGAACAGACACAGACATCGACGCTCGGCGATTCCCCCCTCCCCCAGACACCTCAGTCATCATGCTAAAATTCAATCCAGCCAATATTTATTAAAAACCTCAACTCCCAGCAGACCATCCTATCCGTGCCCCTCCGCCGCCAATGCTTCCCACCGCTGGAGAGTGTCTATAATTCAGCACCTTGCCCCCAAGTCCTCTACCAATGGGCCAGGCAGCGGGGTACCCAGCACCCGCAATTCCAATAAACTCCCTCTCTGTCTGAGTCTGTGAGTGTGTGTGTCTGTCTCTCTTGCCAAATAAAGCACATCTGCAGCAGCCAGTGAGAGCAATGCCAGCTTTTTGGACTTCTCCGGTTTGGGAAAAATCAGACACCACCCTACCTCTCCACCCACCAAGCCACCCACCCTCTACGAGTCCTGGGGGCCTGCGAAGACAGAGGTGGAGGGAAGCGGGAAGACAAAACGAAACTCACTGACCTTTTCTGAGCCTTCTTGGGGTCTGCCCTAAACAAGCGGCGGCAGCAGCAGCAGCAGCGGCGGCGGCGGCAGCAGCATCCCTAGGTCGTGCCAGTTCGTCCCGTGCCCGCCGCTCGCTCACTGGTCTCCCTCTCCCTCGCTCCCTAACACGCACACAAGGGCGCGCGCGCACACACACACACACACACACACACACACACACACACACACACACACACACACACACACACACACACGAACACAAACGCGCGAGCGCGCCAGGAAAACGCTGGGACTCCCCACGAACTGGCTCCCGCCTCTGGGCAGAGGAACCGGCCGGGCAGCCCCGGCGGGCAGGCTGCAGGAGCTGCGGGCTCAGTCCGAGCCGCTCGCCCGGCTGCCCCGCACAGGTCCGCTCCCGCAGCCCTGCGCCTACTGGTCCTCCCGACAGTGTCCCTCGACCCCCGCTGCCTGCCTGGCCCCTAACAACGCCGCCGCTTTTTCTGTTCCTGTCTGCACAAATTGGGGCTGGATCTTTTTGTGGCACACCAGAGCGCGCACATACACACACTCACACTCACACCCGGAGACACACACCAAGAGCAGACGCGCTCGCAGCAGCTCTCCTCCTCCCGGGGCACCGCCCCCCACCCTGGACTCCGCCTCCTCCCCACTTCTTCCCCCCCCAATGTCCGTGGGTCAGTCTGACTGTCCGGCAGTGCAGGAAGCAGAACGCTCCAGGCAGGGGAGAGATCAGCCCGCGGTTCATGCCCCCCTTCCACCTCTCTCGTCCCTTTCCCCCCAGTGGCCCAACCTCATCCAGCGCGGGGAGTTTTCCCTCCACCGCCGTCGAACAGGGTCCCCAGCTGGAGCCGGACAGAAGGGAGTCAGGTGTGAAGAGCAGAGAGCCGGAGCAGCTCCGCGGAGGGGAGGGCGGAGCCCAGGGATTTGAAGTGGAGGAGGCGGAGCCGTGGAAGAGGCCAGAGACTGGGGGCTGGGGGGGAGGGAGAGGAGGAGGAGGAGCTTGGCTTATCACGTTCCCAGAAACTGGCCTGGAGCCACTCCAGGTCGGCTCCGTTTTGGCCGCCCGCAAAATTTCTCACAGTAGGATTAGGACAGGGGCCCTTTGTGGAGCGACAAATACAACGGAGAGATCCTCAAAGAAAGAGGATCCTTCGGTCCAAGTGAGGTACTCAGGACCCCCAGTGTGCCATGTCAAGAGGTACATGAACATTTCATTTCAGGGGATGGCCAAAGTGTACGGAGAAGTCCTCTCCAGGACTTCCCTCCCATCCCATTCCCAAGTTTGTAAATCTAGCTTACGACAAACAAATTCTACCCAATACAAAGATCATATAGCCAGAGATTTTTATCTCCCAAGGAAAACTTAAGAAACACCACCCTCCCACCCTTGGTTACCTGTAAAATAAACAGATCTCTCCCTTGTCAGTGGAGAAGCTATTTAGATGGTCTGGCTAAAGAAAGAAAAAGGAAGAAACTAGGCAGATGCTGTTTCTCTTGCTTTAGCAAAATTCCTTTGCCATCACACAGATCACATCAGTAACTAACCCTTCCCAACCTGTCTATTCTGGGTGCCTTTCAGACACCTAAGTCTTAAGCCTTCCGTAGGCTTCTGGGGTTTGAACTGAAGAATCATTTGCTGTTGTCTTAGACTAGAAAATTAGAAAACAGAAGCCTTCCATGGTCTCTCAGGAGAATATCAGCCAGGGTGCAGAGAAAAGGAAAAATAAAACAGGCAGCGACCAAGCTGAGTAATTATAAAAGTCTTACTAATAGTTACATCCAAAGGCCTTGGTTCCCTCTTCTTGTCCTGACTGGCAAATATGGTTGATTTTGTTTCAGAAATTATATACTAACTTCAAAATGGAAATCTGTATTCATGAGATACAGATAAAATCTGACCCTCATTAATCATACTTTCCCTGTGCCTATGTATCCCTTGAAACCTTGTTGCCTCTTCTGTTAATTGCACCCATGCTATTCAAGTACACTTGTTCTTTTACTTAATCCTTTGTATCCTTACAAGAAGGGAAATCTAAGCCTTGGATCCCTAACAATAACAGGTCCAACACTGTTTAGCAGCACTATTCCAAGAATCTGTTTTCAACTTTCAGCAAGAAACCAGTTTCTGTAAGGAAGAAAGGTTTTTCCATGAGAAAATTGGAGACTGTGTTAGGTTCAGAAGCTTAGAATAGGGTAAGTTGGTTGTTAGTTTCAGGACACATGTCCAGGAGCTACTCTAACAGCTATGAAAAATATAAATTTTCAAAAATTTTGTTGGAAACTGATTTTTATTATTGTAAATCAAATAATTATAAGTAATTACCACTTATTACTATATTCCTACATAATCTAACATATTTAACCATTCATTCTAACATCAAATAGGTTTTTTGATGCTGAATGCTTAGTTAAATTCTAATGCTCTTCTAACTTACACACCATTACATAAATTTAATAGATTTTTGTCAATTGAAAATTTTCTTTCCATGAACTTCAACAAGTTAGAGATAAGTCTCTGAAACAGAAACATTTTCCACTTCTAAATCAAATCATATCACTTGCTTCATATGGAGAACACATGTCTAGAAGAGCAGTCATATTGAACTAAGAACTAATTTGGAAACGGCAGTTGACTGATTTTGCAGTGTTGTTACAGATGCCTAAAAATATTGTAGCACCAACAAAGTTATCATGTTGTTTGATGAACAATTGTGTAAATCTGCTTTAAAAAAAAAAAACTTTGTACACCTAATTAGAATTTATGGAATTTTTACTACAGAATTATCAAATATTTAAAAGTCTACCTCCTAAGACACACACAGAAAAACTTTATGAAAACTACATGAATACAACTACAAAACACTCTGCAGAAATAAATTTGCACCTAAATAACTGGAAAATGTTCATTGCTCACAGTTGTGATTTACCAATATAATAAAAATTACAATACTACCTAAATTAATTTATACAATAGTCAAACTATTTTACCTTCAGTTCAGTCATGTCCAACTCTTGGTGACCCCATTTGGGGTTCTCTTGGCAGAGATACTGGAGTGGTTTGCCATTACCTTCTCCAGCTCATTTTACAGATGAGGAAACTGAGGCAAACAGGGTTAAGTGACTTGCCCAGGGTCACAGAACCGGTAAGTGTCTGAGGCCACTTGAATTTAGGAAAATGAATCTTCCTGATTCCAAGCCTCATGCTCCATCCATTGGGTCACCTACTTGCCCTTTTACTTTAGAGAATAAAAACAATAATAAAATGCATCAGGAGGAAGAAACGAAAGGTCAGGTTCTCAAGAAAAATAATAGAAAAAAAGGAGGAAGAGAGCCTAGCAATACCAGATCTTCAACTATACCTGTTCTCCAAAGCAGCTGAATCATCAAAACGATCTGATGCTTGATTTATAAAAAAAATGTACTCTGCCAGGTATACATCATACAGAAGGACATGAATGTAATAGCAGAGTATTTGATTAACCCAAAGACCCCCATCTACTGGGATAAGGACTTATTATCTGACAAAAAAAGTGAGAAACTACAAAATAGTCTGATAGAAATTTCGTTTAGACCAAGATTTCACACCATATACCGCAATAAGCTCTAAATTGATACATGATCATGAACAAATTAGAGACTTAAAGAAGAAAATATCTTTTATAACTATGAATAGAAGAAGAGTCAATAATCAGACAAAGGATAGAAAGAGACAATAGAAGACAATAGCCATAGAAGAGGCAATGGACAATTTTGCTTAGATAAATTGAAATGGTGTGTAGAAACAGAATCAATATACTTAAAATCAAAGGGAAACATTTCATTGTGCAGGAAATATCTATACCAAATTTCTCTAATAAAAGTCTGATAGTCAAGATATATAAGGGACTGATTCAAAAGTATAAAAACGACAGCCATTCTCCCAATACATAAATGCTTACAGGTTATAAATACATAATTTGTAAAGGAAAAAAATACAAGCTTTCAGCATCCATGAAAAAATTACTATTAATTAGAAAAATGTATATTAAAACAACTTTGAATTTCAACCTCACATCTATCAGGTTGGCCAAACCAAAGGAAGGAAGGAAAGAAGAATGAGAGGGAGGGAGGGAGGGAGGGAGGAAGGAAGGAAAGGAGGAAGCAAGGAAGGAAGGAAGGAGATAAAAAAAGGAGAAGAAAGAAATGAAATGAAGCAAAAAGAAAAGAAAATTATAACTGTGAGAAAGGTTCCAGGAAGGATAGTACATTGGTCTGAATTGGCTCTATGTTTCTGGAAAGCAAATAGGAGTTATGCTTAAAAAGTCACTAAACTGGGTATACCCTTTGACCTTGAAATACCATTACTAAGCTAATACTACTACTATGCTAAGTCTAGAGATCAAAGAAAAAGAAAAACACGACCGTATGCAGTCATCTGTTTATTTTGTAAATATTTACATTTATAAATTTATTTCATATATTTATGTAACTATAAATATAATTATAAATAATAAAAATATTTATAGCAACCCTTTTTGCTGTAGCAAAGAATTGGAAACAGGAGATGTTCATCAGTTGAGGAGTGTCTGAACAAATTATTGTATCTGAATGTCATGGAATGTTATTGCATCATATGACAGGACAGTTTCAGAGAAACCTGGAAGCTTGTACAAACTGATGTAGAGTAAAGTGATCAAAGCCAAGAAAGCAATTTATAAAGTAACGATTGTATTTGGTATCTACAAAATCAAAATTTGTAATTTACATATAATCCTTGCCCCCACCCCCACCCCCTTCTCCTTTGTGTTTGGAAATGTTCTCCTTTTTGGTGGTCCTTACATTTCAAATTTTAAAAAAATATTGAATTATAGAATTTTTGTAAATTTGGACTGAATCTTATTATCTAGCCCAATCCCTGCCCCCTTTATTTACAGATAAGAGAAAAGAGGGAAGTTACATCAACAAGCCTTTATTAAGTAATTTATTAGATATGTAATATGTGCGAGATTCCGTGCTCTAAGTGCTAGAGATATAAAGAAAGGCCAAAAAAAGTATCTTTTCTCAAGGATTTTATAGTCTAATGGGGGGAAAAACATGAAAACAACTGTATACAAGTAGATGTGTAGGATAAATTGGAGATAATCTCAGAAGAATGGTACTAAGATTAAGAAGGACTTAGAAAGACTAAGGATTTTAGCTGAGCCTTGAAGGAAGCCAAGAAGAAACAAAGAGAGTTAGAGTTCTAGAAATGGAGACTAGCCAGTGAACATGCCCAGAGTGGAGAGATGGTGTGTCATGTGCAAGGAATACCAAGCAAGTCTACTGGATTAAGCAATTTTCCCCAAATCCCACAATTTGTATTCATTATACACTAGTCATACAAACTATATAATTCATGTCACCTGACTGCAAGTACAATACTCTTTTTCTCTATACTATTGTTTAATGTCAAAAACACTTCTCTAAACCATTCTAAAATAGGACTCATTCTCTTTCCTCAAAAACCTTCTCTTTTCCAAGCTTCCCTGTGAGGTAATGAACATCACTCCCAGCACAAAGTTTCAAAATCTCAACATCATCTTCTACTCATTTATCTCACTTTAACCCTCCATATCCAATCAGTTGTCAAATCTTGTAATTTTTCCCTGTACAGAATCTCTTGCATCATGCCCTGTTCTCCATTCAGCCACTCTCCTAGTTGAGAGTTGCTCTCAACTGGACTATTGCAATAACCTTCTAACTGGTCTCTGTCCTTAATGTCTCTTTTCACTCCCATCCATCCTTGACTCAGCTGTCAAAGTGATTTTCTGCAAGGATAGGTCTGACCTTGTCATCTCCCACTCAATAAACTCATTGACTCCTCATTACCTCTATGATCAAAGATAAAGTCCTCTATTTGACATTTAGACCCCTTCTCAAACTAGCCCCTTGCTACCTTTCTAAGTTTTCCTCTCCATGAACCTTATGATTCAGCTACACTGACCTTGTTTGTTCAGCAAAAACATCCTCTCCCACTTCTATGCCTTTGTATTGACTGTCCCCTGTGTCTTTTTTTTCTCTCCCTCTTCACTTTTTTCTTTTATTTTCCCTGACTAAAGATCAGCTAGGATCTCACTTTGCTCTGGAGTCCTTTTCCAGTCCTCTCAATAGGCAGTGCCTTACCTTCTGAAATTACTTCCCATTTACTTTCTTTGTATCTTGTATGCACACAATTACTCATGTGTTATTTTCCCCATTAGCATGTGAGCTCCATAAGGACAGGGGCCATTTTTTTGGCCTTTCTTTGTATCCCCTTTCTAACTCAGCACAATGCCTGACACAGATTAAGCCTTAATAAATGCTTGTTGATTGGCTAATGAGGATCCCATTTATATTTGTTCATTGTATTCATTTGATTTTTTAAACTAACATCTGATTCCATGAAGTGACTGGTATCTGCTGCTGAATGACAAAGTGTTTAAATTTAATAAATGTGTTTGGTTTTCGTAGTCTGATATTTTGAAGTAGGCACCAATTTCGTAAACATTTTCATGTATTGGTCATTGTAACTGTATGTCAATTGAGACCAGATTTATGAAAATCCATCAAATTTATAAGAACCTAGGAAAACGACAGGACCTTCCTGCATGATTCTTGGCAATACAGACATCTGGTAAAGATTGGCTTTTAGAGGACCTTAATCTCAGCTCCCCATTTGGGGGTTATTCATTCCTATTGGGAGGTAGAAGCATCCAGTGATGCTTTATAATGTTAATTAGAGAGTTAAAGATCTTCCCCACCCATTGATGGGCCTGCCCATGGAGGGAAGCTTGATTAGGGGAGGCCCACACCTTTAGTTAATGAGGCACCAGTTCTCCAGGGTTGTGATGTCCTCTGGCTCTGAAATGTATATAAATACTCTGAGGTGAGCTTTACTTGGAGGCTTACTCTTTGGAAGTGTTTGTTTGGCCACAGGAGACTCTGGGCAGCTGCTAAGGAGCCCCCCAGTTTTGAAAACCCAGATGCTGATCCTTCTTTCTCTGGTAACTATGTATGTACTGATTATGATCAGACAGTTGGAAGCCCCGTCGGTTGATCTTTATTTTTCTATTTGCATTTTCTCTGAAGTTCAGGATGCTGATTTTTTCCCCTGAACTAAGTGAATGAGATATGTGCTTGATTCGGGTACATTGTTCAGTTGCTTTCAGTCGCTTTCCTTGTAGTGATAATGTTTAATATAAAATTTTGGAATAATCTCTTTGTTCTCTCTGAAGTAAACTCAGAGAGTGCCTCTTCCTATGTCAGCAAAAGCCAGCCAAGGCCGACTCTACATTCCTTAAGGAGACCTTTAACCTAAGACACTATATCTTGAATAATGGGAATTTTCCTTTGTATCTTATTATCTATAGACACATACTATGTTATGGCATATCTTGAATAATGGGACTTTCCTTTGTATCTTATTATCTATAGACATATACTATGTTATGGCATATTAATGGTAAAGAAAAAATAGGCATCCTGGGTTTCTATTGAACATTGTTTGCCCTTTCCTGTGTCAGTTATCTGTTTGGGGCAGGAAGCCTGCCACTTACTAGTGGTGGGATTTCCTTACCACCTGAGACATATGTTTACCCAGCTTGGAATCTCAAGATTTGACTGACATTGCTTTGTTAATTGTCCTGTCTTACTGAATTTATGACTTGCTTAATTAGGAGAGTTTCTTTCTCATGGCAAAATGTACTTAAGACAGATGATTTCTGTACTAAGTAGTCCGAGTCACCTCTGACTCCATAGCGCTATGTAACTGTTTTCTTTATGGGGAATCGATCAATTAATTAAATCATAAAATGTATGCATTTAGCCTGTTGCCTTTTCTTTAACAAAGTTTTCAGGTCAACAGTAGAAAAGTAGATCTAAGAACCTGTACAGCAGGCCCTCCTGTGTATGTAGGGGTCCTTGCTGTTACATGCCTTCAAGTGGATGTTCATGATATTCTCATCACTATCTTTTTAAAGGAGCAATTTTCAGATTTCATAGCAATAGAAACCTTAGTATAACTAAAAAAAATTTTTTAAGTATTTGAAAGTGATTACTTAGCCCACCAAATAATGCTAACACTACTTTCTTGAATTCATTGAACAAATATGTGGTGAGCATCTATTGTGTGCAGTGCACAGCTAGATGGCACAGTGGATAGAGTGCTGGGCCTGAAGCTAGGGAGATCCATCTTCCTGAGTTGAAATCTGGCCTCAGGCACTTACCTGGACAAGTCACTTAACCCTGTTTGACTCAGAAAATGGCCAATAGGAAAGTATATGTAGAATCTATACAGAATTGTATGCAGTCGTGGGGAGGGAGGGAGGTAGTGGGGGGTGGGTGGGGAGGGATAAAATCGCAATTGTATGGCAGTGATTGTTAAACATTAAAAAAATTAAAAAATTAAAAAAAAAAAAAAAAGAAAATGGCAAACCACTTCAGTATCTTTGCCAGGAAAACCCCAAATGGGGTGACAAAGAGTCAGACAGGACTAAAACAGCTGAACAACAACAAAATTGTGTGCGAGGCACAGTTATAGTCTCCAAGGGAGATAAAGATGAATAAGTCTTAGAAGTTTAAAATACCTACAAAACACTCTCATAGGAAGGAGAACATACACTTTAAGCACACTAAGGGAAGTACTTTCCTATTTCCAAAATACAACAGGGTGATATGGAGAAACAATAGGCACCTTAAGAGATGAGCAAACAGGGATATGTTATGGTCCCTCGGGTCTGACTGGTTACACACAGAGAATCTATAAAGCTGCTTCTCAACTAACAGACTTGACAGCTGCAATAGGTTCAGGATCCAGGGAACAGTAAGGACCCCCAAAGAAAACTAACCCCCAAGCTAGAGGAGTTGACAACATCTCTCATTTTTGCATAGAGCACAGAGGTTGTTTTAAACAATAGACAAACTGGGAATGGAGGTAGGCAAAAAGACAGTCTCAATCTCTACCTCCACCTCCTAGTCTCAGAGAGTCATCTGAGAAAATACAGCTGGATCCAGAAACACTAATAAGTATCCCTCTTAACCAAATCGTGTTGCCCAAAGAGGCCCACTGTGTTTGCTCCTACACTCCACAGTCTAGTAATGCATTATTAGCACCTGTTCAGCTAAGAGAAAGCAGTCAAAGAGAATATATTAAAGATTATCTTGCTCCAGGCACTGGACTAAGTGATAGGGATACAAAGAAAGGAAAAAACAGCTCCTGCCTTCAAGGAGCTAACATTCCAATGGGAGAGAACATGTAAATTTAGGTATGTACAAGATGTACATTTTTCCAGTCCTCATGATCACTCAAATTTTTCCAAAATAGGAATTCCACATAAGGGATCAAACAATTTCAGTTGATTCTACAGTCCAGTATATCAAGAACCCTAATAAGCTAATAATTCAGTAAACTAATAGCAGAGACAGTTAATCCCTAACCAATAACTGCTCACCTAGCATCCTGTCCCTATCATACTTGGGTGGGGCTACAAAAGTTTATACTCTGGATTGCAGTAAAACTCAACTCTATCTCTTCCCCTTCTTCTAGTGCTACAGAAAACCAAAGGTTAGAAGCTTTCTCTGGTTGAGACAGCAGCAGTGACTGTGCAGTGACAGAGTTCAACTAGCAAACTAAGGAATAATAGAGAATTAGGGCAGGACATGTGTGTGCAGCATTTAACTAAGGAAGAGAAAAAACAGCCCAGCATCAATCTGAAGCCAGCACCGTTTGACCAGAAGTCATTTGAGATAGAGACTCAGAATGGTGAAACATGCTTTACTCAGCATGAGACTAAGTCCAGCCTCCCTCAACCCCCACCTCATCTCTAAAACTGTTATCATAAGGGAAGGAGTCAAGAAGTGAATAATATGAAAATATAAAGGAAAAAAAGATTGACATTACCAAAGATTTTAGGAGAAATAAAACTTAGTTAAAGACCTTCAGTATAAGCAGATATTAATAATATAAAGGAATATAACCTCTAAATCAACTAAAAGTTCAGACAACTTTGAATAAACACTTTAAGACAAAGAAAATGACTCAGTGCTTGATAAGACAGAGGACCATGTAAATTCCACAAAAAAGCATGGAACCAAGGCAAGATCCTCCTGAATGATTTAAAAAAGAAATAAGAACTGTAAAAGCAGAATTTATAGTCTGCACAATAGAAATAACCAGCAGATTAGAAAAAACTTAAATCCACAATGGAAGTCTCATCAAAGGGAAAATGAGAGAATAACTTATTAGGAATGCAAATGCACAGAAATGAAACAAAAAAGCAATGACATTAAAAGAAAACATGATTTCCATATGAGTAGAATATATTACTCTTGAAGACAAGATACATAGAGACAATTTAAGGACTAGAGGTCTCTTAGAACAACATGGCAAGTTGAAAAATATGAATACTATAATGCAAGAAATAATACAAGAAAACTACCCAGAACTTCTGAACACAAAAAGCAAAGTGCTGATCGGAAGGATCCACAGATTACCTTCAGGGGGATAAAAAATCTAGTCTACAAAATCCAAGACAAATAGTGCTTAAATGTAAAAATTTCAGTGAAAAACTTTTGCAAGAAACAAGGAAAAAGACCTTCAAATATAAAAGAAAGGAAACTCAAACATCATAAGACTTATGCACCCACCATAAACCACAGGAGGGAATCAAATAATGTGCTCTGAAAAGCTTCCCTGGTTCCTTCAAATTTCATATAAAATTCAGACTTCCTCAAGAAGCCTTTCCCAATCCCTTTTAATATCAATGCCTTCCCTCTGAGATTATCTCCAATTTAGTCTAAATATATCTTGTTTGAATATACTTGTTTGCATGTGGTCTTTCTCATTAATTTGTAAGGTCCCTGAAGACCTTTCCTTTCATTCTTAGCACTTAACACAGCACTTGGGATATTTTAAAAGCTTAATACATGATGGTTGTTTCCTTTATGTTCCATTATTCAAGTGTTTTTCTCAAAAATAGATACTCAACCAGACAGGACAGGAGTAATTGCCTTTGATTTGTCACCAATTTAAATAGAATCTGGTTACTTTTCCAACATGGGAAGAGTATTCAAATGTATTTTCTTAGATACATATTTGAGACAGTCACAAGATTCTGCAAGAATGACTAGGAGTCAGAGGACCTAGGTCCAAATTCTGACTCTTCCATTTATTACTTGTGTGACTGTATAAATCACTTAGCCTTCTTAAGACTTAAGACTTAAGACTTCCTTCTAGATTTCCTTAACTATAAAATGATGGTTTTGTATTACATTACCTCTAAAATCCATACTCCCTCTCTGTCTATGGTTCAAAGTCTGGGCTTAATGCAAAAATGAGAAGTCTTGAGGAATCTTCCAGTTGATTGGTTGTTTCTTTTATGGATGGAAGGGTTCCAAGGTAGGAATCCTACCTGAGGTTGTTTTGCCTTGATGAAACTTTCTGTGCATTGGAACACAGCAAAGTATTTCACTTCTCACAAAACCTTTTTTGGTTCATCTACAAACCCCTGGTACATAATAGAGGTTTACTATATCCTTGCTGATTAATTAGACAAGCATTTAAGTGATTGCTATATCCAGAGCACTCAGAAATAAAAAGTTTAGATAAAGCATGGATTCTAACTTCATAGAGCTTCTAATCACAGCATATGATACAATTATTCATAACTATACTACTCAATGGATAAGTGCATTAGGGAAGTAAAAAAAAATGTTACATGAATCCCTAGGGGATAGTCATGACTACAGAGGGGAGAATTAGAGAGAAAGGAGAAGGTTTGGGGGAAGAAATGGCAGATTTATTGGGCTTTGAAAGACAGATGGGGATGGGGATGGTAAAAAGGATAGAGAAAAATCAAAAAGGCAAAGAAGGGATAGGGCAAAAGAAGCAGGATTTTAGCAAAGACAGGAAGAAAGAAAAGGATAGGGCATATTTAGAGCACAGGCAGTAAACCAGTTTGGATGAAGAGTCTTAGAATGCGTAGAAAGTAATAACATGAGATAAAGTTGGAAAGTTTTGATGGCACCAGGTTTTGCAAGGCCTTGAGTCCTAAATAAGGGAGCTTAAACTTTAGGCAATAGCAAGGCATTAAAAATATTTGAACTGAGTAATGATATGACTTTTTAGCTATAAAATAATTTTTTAATTTAATATTTTATTTTTCCCCAATTATATAAAAAAAAATTTTTTTAACATTCATTTTAAAAAATTGAGTTCCAAATTCTCTTCCTCCCTCCCTCACTGAGAAGGTGAGCAATTTGATGTAGGTCATACATGTGCAGTCATGCCAAACATATTTCCTTGTTAGTTATATTCTGAAATAAAACAGACAAAAAAACAAGAAAAAGGAAGAAAGTAAAGTTATGCTTTGATCTGTATTCAGACTCCATCAGTTCTTTCTCTGGAGGTGGATAGCATTTTTTTATCATAAATCCTTCAGAATTGTCTTAAATTATTGTATTGCTGAAAATAGCTAAGTCATTTACAGTGGATCATCATGCAATATTGTTAGTACTGTATACAATGTTCTCTTGGTTCTGCTTATTTCACTTTGCATCATCTCATGTAAGTATTTCCAGGATTTTCTGAGAGCATCTTGCTTGTCATTTCTTATATCACAATAGGATTCCATCATAATCATATACAATAATTCCTTCAGCCATTCCCCAGTTGATGGGCATCCCCTCAATGTCCAATTCTTTGCCACCACTAAAAGAGCTGCTATAAATATCTTTGTACATATAGGTCATTTTCCTTTTTGTTTTTTTATCTCTTTGGAATATAAACCTGGTAGTGGTATTTCTTAGTCAAAGGTTTTGCATGGTTTTGTAGACTTTGGGGAATAGTTCCAAACTGCTCTACAAAATGGTTGAATCAGTGTACCACTTCACCAGTAATACATTAGTTTCTCAATTTTCCCACATTCCCTCCAACATTTATTATTTTCCTTTTCTGTCATATTAGCCAATCTGATAAGTGTGGGGTGGCAGCTCAGAGTTGTTTTAATTGACATTTGTCTAATTAATAGTGATTTAGAGCATTTTTTCATATGATTATAGATAATTTTGATTGCTTCATTGGAAAACTGCTTCTTCATTTTCTTTAGTCATTTATCAATTGTGGAATAGTTCTTATTTTTACAAATTTGACTCAGTTCTCTACATATTTCAGAAATGAGGTCTTTATCAGAGAAACTTGCTGTAAATTTTTTTTTTCACAGTTATGACTACTGTGCATTTCCTTCCATCCTCTTCCCCTCCTGTTTATCCTACTCTCTCCTCTTTCACCCTGACCATTCTCAAAAGTGTTTTGCTTCTGGCTTTTACAAAGCCCAATCTGAACCTCCCTTCTATCAGCATCCCCCTTCTTTTATCCCCTTCCCCTCAAATTTTCCTGTAGGATAAGATAGATTTCTATGTCCAATTGAGTGTGTATGTTATTCTCTTTTTGATGTAATTCTAATGAAAATTTCACACACTTTGCCTCTCCACTTCACCATCTTCCCCTCTACTGTAAAAGCTTTTTGTGCCACCCCATTCTACCTCTCCTTTCCTCTTCAATGAGTGTATTCCTCTTTCTCAGCCTTTAATTCTACTTTTGAAGATGATTATCCCATCAAATTGAACTCACACTTGTGTTTTCCTTCCAGCTGCCCTAATAAAGAAGATTCAAGAAGATTTTAGAAGATTCAAGTACCATTGTCTCATGTAGGAAAACAAACAATTTAATCTTATTTAATCACTCATTATTTCTTTTTTCTGTTTACCTTTTTATGCTTCTCTTGAGTCTTGAATTTGAAAGTCAAATTTTCTATTCAGCTCTGCTTTTTTTCCCTCAGGAATACTTGAAAGTCCTCTATTTCATTGAATATTCATTTTTTTCCCTGAAGGATTATATTCAGTTTGGGTAGGTGGGTGATTCTTTGTTGTAATCCTAGCATTTTCTTCCTCTGGAATATCGTATTCCAAGCCCTCTGGTCCTTCAATGTAGAAACTGCTAGATCTTATGTTATCCTGACTATGGGTCCACAACATGTGAATTGTTTCTTTTTGACTGTTCACATATTTTCTCTTGGATCTGGGAGCTCTGGAACTTGGCTATAATATTCTCTACAATTTTCATTTTTTATCTCTTTCAGGAAGTGATTGGTAGGTTCTTTCAATTACAGGGTAATTTTCCTTGATAATTTCTTGAAAGATTATGTCTAGGTCTTTTTTAAATAATATCTTTCAGGTAAACTAATAATTCTTAAGCTATCTCTCCTGGATTTATTTTCCAGGTCAGTTGTTTTTCCAATGAGATATTTCACATTTTCTTCTATTTCTTCATTCTTTTGCTTTTGTTTTATTATTTCTTAATATCTCATAAAATCATTAGCTTCTGCTGGCCTAATTCTAATTTTTAAGTAATTACTTTCTTCAGTTAGCTTTTGTACCTCATTTTTCATTTGTCCAATGCTACCTTTTAAGGAGTTCTTTTCTTTCAGTAAATTTTTGTACCTCTTTTCCCATTTGACCAATTCAGTTTTTCAAGAAATTCTTCTCTTCATTGGATTTTTGTGCCTTTTTTACGATTTGACCTATTCTGTTCTTTAGGATGTTATTTTCTTCAGTATTTTTTTTGTGCTTCCTTTACCAAACTATTGGCTCTTTTTCATGATTTTCTTGCATCACTCTTATTTCTCTTCCCAATTTTCCCTCTGCCTCTCTTGATTTTTAAAATCTTTTTTGAATTCTTCTTGTCCTGGGACTTAGACCTAGGACTGTGACCCAAATATGGAAAATGCAATACAGTCCTTCCACCAGAGTCAGAAAAGGATACCTACTTCTGACCAGTTGTCTGATCGCCTTACTATCTGTGGGTTGAGTTGTCTGCCATCACTGATTGAGTTGCCCCCAAGGCATACTGCTGGTTTGCTGTTGGTGGGGAGGGGCCTGTGCTGGACTGCACTTCACTCTCACCTCTTCTAAGTTGTCTTGAGCTGGAAAATTGTTTCATCCCATTCTTTTGTGGATTCTTCCACTTCAGAATTTGTTTTGAGACATTATTTAAAGTTGTTTGGAGAGGTTTGGGGGAGAGCTCAGGTGAGTCCCTGCTTTTTTTCCTCTGTTTTGGCTCTGCCCCTCCTATAAGAGTATTTTAGTAGGACGATGACACACGAATTGATGGTAAGCCTGTTAAGATGCAATTAGGATACTCCAGAGACCTGGAGATAATAATACAGTGGGAATAGAGAAGAAGAGTCAAATGGGAGAGATTGACCATCAATAAACCTGTACTGAATGCTTGTGCCTACACACTAGGGATAGAAAGACAAAAATGAAATAAACCATTCCATCAACCAGCTTACATTAATATATGAATATATAGAAGTATGTACAAGACAAAACAATAGAAGGTAAGGTGGGAGAGGAATTCAATTCTGGGTAGATAAGGAAAAGATTTATGTAGGAAACCACCTTGGACTGAGCTTTAAAGAAATTTAGAGATTCTAAGAGGCTGAGATGACAAGGGAGTCCAGATATTGCTGAGGCTGAATCCGCAGTTCTTAGTAGCTGAGTGAGCATGAGAAGTAAGGGAAAGGCTAGGGTCAAAGATTACATAGGCTCTACAAATGAGACAGAAACAGTGACATCAGAAGGAGGAGAGGACTTGGAAAGAGGGCAACGAGGAAGCCATTGAAGATGTTTGATCTAAGCCTAAGAAAAATTATTTTGGAACTGATAGAAAGGATGGGATTGGAAAGGGGAAAGAGTGGAAGAGAGGAAGTTCTACAAAAATATTGTATTGTCATATTGTCTTTTCTTACTAGTTTATACTCATTTCTACCTTCCAATCTAAGACTCAAGCTACTTCTTTCACCTGGTCATTTACCCCACCCTCAGCACACAAATGCACACATCACACATACCCTTTTCTTTTTGGTCATCAAAGATGTGTATATGGGGAAAGCTTTTCAGTCTTTCAGAATATTTCCCTTTGGTCCTCCCTAAGTTTCATGTTAAAACTTCTGTCCTCTCAATGACCTTGACCCCATTCAGTGGAATTTCCATTTTCTACCCCAATGATTTCCCTGAACTAACCATTCTTTTTCTGGACAAACCACATTCTGCTTACATCTTCTGAGATGTCCCTGTTCTCAGCACAGTGCCTGGCACATAATAAGTTCTTAATAAATACTTGTAAACTGATTGAATTATTTACCGGATGCCACTCTATCAACTACAGTAATGCTCCTCCCTCTCTACTACAGATCTTCCCAAATTCTCAAGCACTTGTAAAGCCCAATTATCCTATGTCACCATTGCTTTCCCCACCAGGGGAATGTTCTCCACTGTCTCCCCATCTTCAGGTCAGAGCCTCTTAGGATAAGAGGATCAGAGATTTAGAGCTGAAAGAGATATTAGAGATCACCCAATGCTCATTTTATAGAAGAAGATACAGAAGAAGGCCTAGAGAAATGAAATGACTTGCTCAGAGTCACTCAGGTAGTAAGAGGCAGAGATATGATTTGAATCAAGCTCCTCCAATCATAAATTCAGCTGTTCTTTCCACTAGTGAACATTAGCATCTTGAATACTTACTCACAGTCTAATAAATACAGACCCAGAGAGAGTGGGATTTGGGATGACTCCCAGATCCACATATGATTTTAAAGGAGTTGTATTTTCACTTTGTTTTGTTTTTCTAATCACATTGACATGTGAATTCATCCTCTGCCTAGAGGTCTAGACAGTTCCCAGTTTGGATTCCCTACAAATACCCAGAGCAGATTCCAAGAGATGAGGGACAAGTAAGCAACAAAGGAATGTGCAGGTCCCTTATATATTAGCTGACACTTACGTGAAGAAGTTCATGACTTTGCCTGCTCATTCAACCTAAAGAAAATAATGGAATTTTTTTTAAATGGGAATGATGAAAGGAGAAATGTGCCCTTGTGCTTTCCAATTTTTATCCTAAATGAGCAGCTTTCAGATTCCATATGAGTAGCAACTTTTCTATTACTTTACAAAACACAATAATTTGAAATAGGTCACTTATCCCACTATGAGGTATTCAGAGAGAACTAGTACTTCTGGTGTGAGGGCTTGCTGAGCCTTTTGCGGGGCTCTCATCCACCTTTACTATCCACCTGATTCACCCAGCTCTCACCAGTGGCTCCAAGAAGCTGTAGCATGCACAGCATTCATACCCAGGTAAACTGTCTGGGTCAACAGGCTAAACTGGGATGAGGGTAACCAACAGGTCTCAAACCTGTTGGGTAGTTAGGGGGATGTCTACCCCAAGCATATGAAGACTTTCACCAGACCCGTTCCAATGGCCATGAAGGCAGCTAAAGCAGGTAATGTTAGAACATTGAGAGCTTAGTCAGACATTGAAGATGCCAATCCTTTGGATTCCATGCTATCTCCCTTAGTCTTGACTTTTATCTTGCCACTGAATTTTGAAGACTCTGAAAGAGAGAGTGCATGACTAGTGACTTTGTGCAATCTTGCCCCATTTAAATCCAATTCCCAGATGAGTCAAGACATCAGCCAGTGATGTCCCTGGTCCTCTTCAAAAATGAAAGATGAACAACAGCAGCAATCTAAGGATGACACTAGTTTCATGAATTCGTTTAGCAAATATTTACTGAATGCCAATTGAGCACAAGGCATAATCCTTATTGCTAAGGAAGATGAGGATCAATCAATTACCATTTATGAAACGCCTACTAAGTGCCAGGGACTAAGGAGACATACACAAAGAATGAAATAATCCCTACTCCCAATGAGTTTGTGTTCTAATGAGGGAACAAAAAGTGCGTATAAATATACGTGTATAGATGTTTGCACACATATAGATGACATAAATATAAAGTTAATAAACACACACATATATACACAAAGTAGTCCAATACAAAGTTGTTTGAGAGGCAGGGCACTAGCAGTTGGTGTGGGTGCAGGAGCAATCAGGAAAGCTTTCATGTGGAAGATGGTGCTTGGACTGCACCTTAAAGAAAGAGAGGGACACTCTGAGATGGAGGGGAGGAGAGGATGCATTCCAGACGTGGGGTATAACCAGAAGACAGGCACAGAAAAATGAGAGGGAATATTGTGCGTGAGGAAAAGGAAGGTCAGTTTGACTGCATTATAGCATGTGGGAGGGAATAGTTAGGGGTAGGTTGTATATAACTTTGAAAGTTAAATATGGATTCATTTTTTATTCTAGAGGCAATAAATAGGAAGGCACTAGAATTGGTTGAATGGGGAAGTCCCATGGTCAAATCTACACTTAAGAAAAATTACTTTGGCAGCAATGTATAGAATGGGCTGGAGTGGTGAATGGAATGGAGTATTAGGAGATTATAGCAATATCTAAAGTGAGAAGTGCTGAAAACCCAAGCTAAGATGGCAGCTTTGTAGGTGGAAAGAAGAGATCAGATGCAAATGATGTTGTGAAGATACAAATGTCAAGATTTTAAAAATGAGCACATGTGTGGGGTAAAGATGAATGAGACTTAAATGCTTACAAAGTCTATAAAACACTTGGTTAGGAGGCAGATCAAACATAGTAAAAGGCCTAAGGGAGATACAAAATAATAGTTACTAAGCCTTTTAAAAATGTCATTGGATACTTTTTTCCTTCAACCTGATTTCCCCATATATCCTTTCCCTCTCTCCACCTAGAATAAAAAAAAAAAAAAAAGGCAAGAGAAGAAAAAAATTCAGCAAAATTAATCCAAACACAAAACCCGAAGTCCAATAATATATGCAGTGATCCAAATTCTTAGTCCCCTACCTCTGTAAAGGAGGAAGAGAGGGACATTTCAACCTCATTTTGTCATGGCCAACCTTGGTAATTACATTTATGCAGCATTCAGTTTTGGTTTTGGGTGGGGGAGGGTAGGGAGAAGGTGGTCTTTATTGTGCTTTCCATTTAAATAGTTGTAGTCATTTTATCTATTATTTTCATGGTTCTTTTTGCTTCAATTTGCATCAGTTCACAGAAACTCTTCATATTTGTAAAGGACATTAAAGTTGAAAAAATATTTTCCTAACAATAGCCCTATGAGGTAGGTAGTATAGATTTTATTATCTTCATTTTGCTGATAAGGAAATTGAAACTCAGAGATATTGAATGATTTGCCTAAGATTTTACACACATTTTAAGAAATATCAGAAGAAAGCCTTCACCAAGCGTTGAATGAGCACTGGACCCTCAGGTTTTGAAATCGCTGCTTTTCCATTATTCATCCCTGCCTCTGTGGGGATTGGGGAGGTTAGGTCAAGGAGAGGGGAATAAAATGAAGATTCAAAAGACTTAGAGATTATATATCCTCTAGTCTAGGAGGAAATGGGGAGATGTGAAGGAGGTATCTTTTTAAGACCTTGATCTGGGTTTTAAAAGATAGGTACTAGAAAGGGATGTGGGATGTTAGGATAATAGTGGAATTCAGGCAGAGATTGCTTGATGTGAGCATGGCAAGGGTCATATCCCAAGGCTAACTAATTGGAAACAAAGTAATTGTGCCAATAATCTCTGTTTTTCATTTATTAATGAGGTTAAGGATTAGATTCCTGTGTTTAATAAGTGGTTAGTTCCATACTGTGTACGTAGAATGTCTTACTTCCTTCAAAATACATGTAGTGATAATATAATAATGGCTAATATTTACATAGCGCTTACTATGTGCTAAGTCCTTTTATAATTATTATTTCAATCCTCACAACAATCGTGAGAAGTGGGGGCTATTATTATCCCGCATTTTACAGATGAGGATACTGAAGTAAGCAGGGATTAAGTGACTTGTTCAGGGTCACATAACTAGTGTCTAAGGCTGGATTTGAACTCAGATCTTCCCGATTCCAGGCCCAGCAATGATCCAATCATCCCTTGCAGGTTGGGTTCCCAGATCAAATTGTCTACATCCGTCTCAGTGTTCCAGGTGTATTTCTGAGGGGTCAGAGTAATTCTCTAAAGCTATTACATAGAGTGGTTTCTCCTCAATATTAGCTGACAGTTTTTCAGCCTCATTTTGCTAATTAATAGTAGTTAGTTTCTACAAAGAGCTATTTACTGGGAATATATAAAATTACAAAGTATTTTCCCCAGTATGGTACACTGTACCATAAACTACTTTGGTCCCTAAGGAGAGGAGACTCAAACATGAAGTGGCTTCTACATGGAATTCACCCAACTAAGAATACTTCTGGCTTCTTGCAAATCCTGCCATGGACTACAGTTCCCGGATTCTGGTGACTTCTTCTCCTGACCTTTTGCAGCTCACCAGATGGTAGCCATCTCTAATACTCCTTCACCAAAAAGCAAGAAAGAATGGACACCATAGAGACAAAAGCAATATACAATCACAGACCACAAGGAGTCAGCTTCAGTGAGGAAGCTCTTTCCTTACCTCTTTCCTTACCTCTTTCCTTACCTCTTTCCTTACCTTTTCCTCTTTCCTTACCTAAAAACATACAGTAATCTTGCCACTTTACTTGAATACAGGCAGGCAAGAAGAGGAGGCTCACTTTGGCCAATTAGCTTTAGTTCAGCCCTCAATCGAGAGACCCTCTCTTCGTTGGTTAGCACACTGAAGCCAGTTTTATGCAAAACCTATGCATGCACCAAATCAGGGATCAGGGCCCTTCCATTACAAGTCATTCTACCATTCTAGAAGCTGGCTCCCCATTTTTTTTCTAACTTTCCTGGGTGCAGGTAGATAATGCTACATATCTCTGAGGATGAAGTTTTACTAGACAGGTTCCTATACTACACAGTTCATAGATCACCTTCTACAAAAAGTTTTTTTGATCTTCTCTAACTTATTTTTAACTACCTCAGCTTTAAAAATAATTATTCTTCTTGTTTATTCTACATATACTACTATATTGTGCATATCGTCTCCCTTGAGAGAAGTTCCATGAGTTGTGTCTGTTCAGTTGTGTTCAGCTTTTCATGACCCCATATTTTCTTGACAAAGATACTGAAGGGATTTGCCATTTCCTTCTCCAGCTCATTTTATAGAGGAGGAAACTGAGGCAAACAGGGTTAAATGACTTGTGTAGGGTCATACAGCTTGTAAATATCTGTGACCAGGTATGAACTAAGGGAAATGAATCTTCCTGACTCCAGGCTCAGAGCTCTATCCACTGTGCCACCCAGTTGCCATAAGTTCCAGGAGAGCAGGAATTATTTCTTTTTTTGTTTGTTTTTGTATTCACAATTCCTAGCACAATGCCAGGAACATACAGTAGGATTAACTTAATAAATGTTTGTTGATTTATTGGATTCATATTTTACCTTATTTCTTATGTGCTAGTGAAATCCAACACCTGTTTTAGGAAATACACTATGGGGATTTTTATCTTAAGCATACCGTATTGTGATTCAGTGGAAAGGACAGGATGTGGTATATGAATGTAATGGAATACTATTAGAATAGTAATACTAAGAAACGATGAGCAGTCAGATTTCTGAAAAATCTGAAAAGATTTACACGAACTGATGCTGAGTGAAGTAAGCAGAATCAGGAGAACATTGTGACAGTAACAGCAACATTGTGCAACCATCAACTTTGATAGACTTGGCTCTTCTCAGCAATATAATGATCCAAGATAATTCCAAAAGACTCATGATAGAAAATACTATCCACACAGAGAAAGAACTATGGAGTCTGAATGCAGATTGAAACACACCATTTTCACCATTTTTTGTTTTGTTTTTCTTTCTCTTGGTTTTTCCCTTTTGTTATGAGTCTTCTTTCACAACATGACTAATGTGGAAATATGTTTAATATGACTGTACATATATAACCTATATCAGATTGCTTGCTATCTTGGAGAGTGGGGGAAAGAGAGGAAAGGAGAAAAAAGTTTGGAACTCAAAATTTTTAAAAGTGAGTGTTGCACCATCTTGAGGAAGAGGGACAGTATGGGAGGGGGAGAAAATTTAAAACTCAAAAGCTTATGGAAGTGAATGTTGAAAAGTAAAATTAATTGATTTTTAAAAGTAAGGATTGAAAACTTTCTTTACATATAACTGGAAAAAAATAAAATACTATTAAAATTTTAAAAGAAAGAAGACAGGAAAGAATCAGATGGTTCTTGGGTTTGAATCTTGCTTTTATCATTCACTAACTATGGGAACCAGGCAGTCAGTCAATAAGCATTTATTAAGCGCCTACTATGTATCCAGCATTATGCTAGGGGACAAGGAGACAAATATATGTGTAAAGACAGTCTTTACCCTCAAGAAGCTTACAATCTAATGAGGGAAAACAACATATGAAAGGCAGCTGAAAAGGTATGTGGGGTGCAGATGAAGGTACCTGGTGTCTAGAGAGGAATGAGAGAAATCTGCCCTGGGTGCCCCCCTTAAATGAAGGTTCTGGGAAAAACAGTGCAATCAGAGGGAAAGGCCTCTGGGCAAAGGGTACTTCCATTGTGTGAATTCCAGGGATGAAATGAAATTCAAGATGAAGAGTGGGGAATGGTAGAGGAAGTTCAGAATACAGCCCAGAGAGGAATAAGGAGAGTCATGAAGGTAATTTCAATTATCTCCAAGTCTCAGAGCTTTTACCTATGAAATGGAAATTAAAATATTGGTATTACCAACCTCACACAATTTTTGTGGAGAAAGTATTTGGTAAACCAGAAAGAATTACATTAACATGAGCTATCAACAATATTTTTAAGGGTGGAGGGGGAAGTGGAAATTTCATTCAAGATGTCTATGACTTGATAAGTCTTTCACAACCTAAAATAAAGGAATGATAGAATCCTGGCCAGAAATGGAATATGCCTTGACTAGAGTTGATAATAAGAAATTAAAGTCTTCCAAATATGATTAGACATGATTTTGAACTGCAATTAAAGGGCGAAGGAGGAAACCACCTACATACACCTAC